>NC_057720.1:14137946-14147776 GCF_004010195.1 Chiloscyllium plagiosum
GGGCCTTGCCTCCAGACCGCATTGGGGCCTCACCTCCAGACTGCACTGGGCCTAACCTCCAGACCGCACTGGGCCTCACCTCCAGACTGCACTGGGCCTCGCCTCCAGACAGACCAGGTGTCACCTACAAACTACACCGGACATAACCACCAGACAGGGCAGACCTCATCTCCAAGCCGGGACAAACCTCACCTCCAAACTGCATCAAGCTTCACCTCCAGACCACACCAGGCCTCACCTCCAAACTGGGCGGGGCCTCACCTCCAGACTGCACCGGGCCTCACCTCCAGACCGCACCGGGCCTCACCTCCAGTCCGCACTGGGCCTCACCTCCAGACCGTACCGGGCCTCACCTCCAGACCGTACCAGGGCCTCACCTCCAGACCGCACCAGGGCCTCACCTCCAGACCGCACTGGGGTCTCACCTTCAGACCACACTGGGGCATCATCTCCAGACCAAACCGGGTTCTCACCTCCAGACCGCACCGGGGCCTCATCTCCAGACCGCGCCAGGTCTCACCTCCAGACCGCACCGGTGCCTCACCTCCAGACCGCACTGGGCCTCACCTCCAGACCACGCCAGGTCTCGCCTCCAGACCGCACCGGGCCTCGCCTCCAAACTGCACCAGACATAACCACCAGACAGGGCCAGACCTCATCTCCAAGCTGGGACAAGCCTCACCTCCAAACTGCATCAAGCTTCACCTCCAGACCACACCAGGCCTCACCTCTAAACCGGGCGGGGCCTCACCTCCAGACCACACCGGGCCTCACCTTCAGACCATGTTGGGACTCACCTCCAGACCACACTGGGCCTCACCTCCAGACTCACCACTAGGCTGCACCAGGACTTACTTCCAGACCAGGTCAGGCCTCACCTCTCGGTTGCACAGAGATTCACCTTCAGAATGCACTGAGCCTCATCTTCAGACCACATCGGGACTCACCTCCAGGCTGCATTAGGCCTCACCTCCAGACCGGGCTGAGCCTTACCTCCAGACCTCACCTGGTCTCACCTCCAGGCCGCACACAGGATCACCTCCAATCTGGGCCGGGCTTCACCACCAGACTGCACCAGGCCTTACCTCTAGACTGGGCTGAGCCTCACCTCCAGATCACATCGGCCTTCACCTCCAGGCTGCACTGGGCCTTACCTCCTGACTGGGCCAGGCCACACCCCTAGGCTACACAGAGGCTCACCTCCAAACTGGGTCAAGCCTCACCTCCAGACCATGCCAGGGCTCACTTACAGACTGGGCTTCACCACAAGGCTCTCAACATCAAGACAGCTGGGAGTCCACGTTGGGTTCACCTCGAGTCCATGCTGAGACTGGGAGTCTGTGCTAAGGGTGGGAGTTGTGCTGAGGCCAGCAGTCAACACTGAAGCTAGGAGTCTGCGCTGGAGCCGGGAGTCCTCGCTGGTGCCGTGAGTCTGTGCAGTCGCCAGGAGTCTGTGCAGGTGCCGGGGATCTGTGCTGGTGACTTGAGTCTGTGCTGGGGCTGAAAATCTGTGCTGGGGCCAGGAGTCTGTGCTGGGGCTAGGAGTCTGTGCTGGGGCTAGGAGTCTATGCTGGGGCGAGAGTCTGTGCTGGGGCCAGGAGTTTGCATTGGGGCCAGGAGTCTGCGTTGGGGCCAGGAGTCTGCGTTGGGGCCAAGAGTCTGTGCTGGGTCTGGGAGTCTGTGCTGGTGCCAGGTGTCTGTGCTGGGGCTGGGTCTCTGTGCTGATGCCGGGTGTCTGTGCTGGAGACAGTAGTCTGTGCTGGGGCTAGGAGTCTGTGATGGAGACAGTAGTCTGTGCTGGGGCTGGGTCTCTGTGCTGGGGCCGAGAGTCTGTGCTGGGTCTGGGAGTCTGTGCTGGTTCTGGGAATCTGTGTTGGTTCTGGGAATCTGTGCTGGGGCCGGGAGTCTGCGTTGGGGCCAGGAGTCTGCGTTGGGGCCAGGAGTCTGCGTTGGGGCCAGGAGTCTGTGCTGGGTCTGAGAGTCTGTGCTGGGGCCAGGAGGCTGTGCTGGGGCCAGGAGTCTGTGCTGGGTCCAGGAGTCTGTGCTGTGGCCGGGAGTCTGTGCTGGGACTGAGAGTCTGTGCTGGGACTGAGAGTCTGTGCTGGGACTGAGAGTCTGTGCTGGGGCCAGCAGTCTGTGCTGGGGCTGAGAGTCTGCAGGGGCCAGGAGTCTGTGCTGGGGTTGAGAGTCTGTGCTGGGGCCAGGTGTCTGTGCTGGGTCCAGTAGTCTTTGCAGGGGCCAGGAGTCTGTGCTGAGGCTGAGAGTCTGTGCTGGGGCCAGGAGTCTGTGCTGGGGCCAGGAGTCTGTGCTGGGGCCAGGAGTCTGTGCTGGGGCCGAGAGTCTGTGCTGGGGCCGGGAGTCTGTGCAGGGGCCGGGAGTCTGTGCTGGGGCCGGGAGTCTGTGCTGGGGCCGAGAGTTTGTGCTGGGTCTGGGTCTCTGTGTTGGGGCTGGGTCTCTATGCTGGGGCCAGGAGTCTGTGCTGGGGCCAGGAGTCTGTGCTGGGGCCAGCGGTCTGTGTTGGGGCCAGGGGTCTGTGCTGGGTCTGAGAGTCTGTGCTGGGTCTGAGAGTCTGTGCTGGGTCTGAGAGTCTGTGCTGGGGCCGGGAGACTGTGCAGGGGACAGGAGATTCTGCTGGGTCCAGTGGTCTGTGCTGGGTCCAGGAGTCTGTGCTGGGGCCGAGAGTTTGTGCTTGGTCTGGGTCTCTGTGTTGGGGCTGGGTCTCTGTGCTGGGGCCGAGAGTCTGTGCTGTGTCCGGGAGTCTGTGCTGGGGCCAGGAGTCTGTGGGCTGAGATTCTGTGCTGGGGCTGAGATTCTGTGCTGGGGCTGAGAGTCTATGAAGGGGCTGAGAGTCTGTGCTGGGGCCAGCTGTCTGTGCTGGGGCTGAGAGTCTGTGCTGGGGCCAGGAGTTTGAGCTGGGGCTGGGAGTCTGTGCTGGGGCTGAGTGTCTGTGCTGGGGCCAGGAACCTGTGCTGGGGCTGAGAGTCTGTGCTGGGGCCAGGAGTCTGTGCTGGGGCCGGGAGTCTGTGCTGGGGCTGAGAATCTATGCTGAGGCCGGGAGTCTGTGCTGGGGCCAGAAGTCTGTGCTGGGGGTGAGAGTCTCTGCTGGTGCCAGGAGTCTATGCTGGTGCCAGGAGTCTGTGCAGGGGCCAGGAGTCTGTGCTGGGGCGGGGAGTTTGTGCTGGGGCCAGGAATCTGTGCTGAGGCCGGGAGTCTGTGCTGGGTCTGGGAGTCTGTGCTGGGGCCACGCGTCTGTGCTGGGGCCAGGCGTCTGTGCTGGGTCCGGGAGTCTGTGCTTGGTCCGGGAGTCTGTGCCGGGAATCTGTGCTGGGGCTGGGTCTCTGTGCGAGGGCCGGGAATCTGTGCTGGGGCAGGGAGCCTGTGCTGGGGCTGAGAGACTGTGCCGGGGCCGAGAGTTTGTGCAGGTGCTGGGTCTCTGTGCTGGTTCTGGGAGTCTGTGCTGGTGCCGGGTGTCTGTGCTGGGGCCAGGAGTATGTGCTGGGTCTGGGAGTCTGTGCTGGTGCCAGGAGTCTGTGCTGGGACTTGGTCTCTGTGCTGCTGCCGGGTCTCTGTGCTTGGGCCAGGAGTCTGTGGAGGGGCCAGGAGTCTGTGCAGTGGCCAGGAGTCTGTACTAGGTCCAGGAGTCTGTGCTGGGGCTGAGTGTCTGTGCTGGGGCCAGGAACCTGTGCTAGGGCTGAGAGTCTGTGCTGGGGCCGGGAGTCTGTGCTGAGGCCGGGAGTCTGTGCTGGGGCCAGAAGTCTGTGGAGGGGCCAGAAGTCTGTGGAGGGGCCAGGAGTCTGTGCTGGGGCCAGGAGTCTGTGCTGGGGCCAGGAGTCTGTGCAGGGGCCGGGAGTCTGTGCTGGGGCTGAGTGTCTGTGCTGGGGCCAGGAACCTGTGCTGGGGCTGAGAGTCTGTGCTGGGGCTGAGAATCTGTGCTGAGGCCGGGAGTCTGTGCTGGGGCCAGGAACCTGTGCTGGGGCTGAGAGTCTGTGCTGGGGTTGAGAATCTGTGCTGAGGCCGGGAGTCTGTGCTGGGGCCAGAAGTCTGTGCTGGGGGTGAGAGTCTCTGCTGGTGCCAGGAGTTTATGCTGGGGCCAGGAGTCTGTGCAGGGTCCAGGAGTCTGTGCTGCAGCTGAGAGTCTGTGCTGGGTCCAAGGGTCTGTGCTGGGGCCAGAAGTCTGTGCTGGGGGTGAGAGTCTCTGCTGGTGCCAGGAGTTTATGCTGGGGCCAGGAGTCTGTGCAGGGTCCAGGAGTCTGTGCTGCAGCTGAGAGTCTGTGCAGGGTCCAAGGGTCTGTGCTGGGGCTTGGTCTCTGTGCTGCTGCCGGGTCTCTGTGCTTGGGCCAGGAGTCTGTGGAGAGGCCAGGAGTCTGTGCTGGGGCTGAGTGTCTGTGCTGGGGCCAGGAACCTGTGCTGGGGCTGAGAGTCTGTGCTGGGGCTGAGAATCTGTGCTGGGGCCAGAAGTCTGTGCTGGGGGTGAGAGTCTCAGCTTGTGCCAGGAGTTTATGCTGGGGCCAGGAGTCTGTGCTGCAGCTGAGAGTCTGTGCTGTGGCCAAGGGTCTGTGCTGGGGCGGGGAGTTTGTGCTGGGGCCAGGAATCTGTGCTGGGGCCAGGAGTCTGTGCTGGGGCTGAGAGTCTGTGCTGGGGCTGAGAGTCTGTGATAGGGCCGAGAATCTGTGCTGGGGCTGAGAGTCTGTGCTCGGGCCAGGAGTCTGTGCTGGGTCCGGGAGTCTGTGCTGGGGCCACGCGTCTGTGCTGGGGCCGGGTGTCTGTGCTGGGGCCGGGTGTCTGTGCTGGGTCCGGGAGTCTGTGCTTGGTCCGGGAGTCTGTGCTGGTGCCGGGAATCTGTGCTGGGGCCGGGTCTCTGTGCGAGGGCCGGGTCTCTGTGCTGGGGCAGGGAGTCTGTGCTGGGGCTGAGAGACTGTGCCGGGGCCGAGAGTTTGTGCTGGCGCTGGGTCTCTGTGCTGGGTTTGGGAGTCTGTGCTGGTGCCGGATGTCTGTGCTGGGGCCAGGTGTCTGTGCAGGGGCGAGGAGTCTGTGCTTGGTCCAGGAGTCTGTGCTGGGGCCAGGAGTCTGTGCTGGGGCTGTGAGTCTGTGTTGGGTCCAGGAGTCTGTGCTGGGTCTGAGAGTCTGTGCTGAGTCTGGGAGTCTGTGCTGGGGCCAGCAGTCTGTGCTGGGGCTGAGAGTTTGAACTGGGGCCAGGAGTCTGTGTTGTGTCTGGAATTCTGTGCTGGGGCAGGGGTCTGTGCTGGGTCTGTGAGTCTGTGCTGGCTCCAGGAGTCTGTGCTGGGGCCGGGAGTCTGTGCTGGGTCTGGGAGTCTGTGCTGGGTCTGGGAGTCTGTGCTGGGGCCACGCGTCTGTGCTGGGGCCACGCGTCTGTGCTGGGGCCACGCGTCTGTGCTGGAGCCCGGAGTCTGTGCTGGGTCCAGGAGTCTGTGCTGGGGCCGGGAGTCTGTGCAGGGGCCAGGAGTCTGAGCTCGTGCTGAGAGTCTGTGCTAGGGCCAGAAGTCTGTGCTGGGGCTGAGAGTCTGTGCTGGGACCAGAGGTCTGTGTTAGGGCCGGGAGTCTGTGTTGGTGCCGGGAGTCTGTGCTGGGGCCAGGAGTCTGTGCTGGGGTCGGCAGTCTGTGCTGGGGTCGGGAGTCTGTGCTGGGGTCGGGAGTCTGTGCTGGGGTCGGGAGTCTGTGCTGGGTCCGGGAGTCTGTGCTGGGTCCAAGAGTCTGTGCTGGGGCTGAGAGACTGTGCTGGGTCTGGGAGTCTGTGCTGGGGCCGGGAGTCTGTGCTGGGGCCGGGAGTCTGTGCTGAGGCCAGGAGTCTGTGCTGGGGCTGAGAGTCTGTGCTGGGGCCGAGAGTCTGTGCTGGGGCCAGGTGTCTGTGCTGGGGCCGGGAGTCTGTGCTGGGGCCGGGAGTCTGTGCTGGGGCCGGGAGTCTGTGCTGTGGTCGGGAGTCTGTGCTGTGGTCGGGAGTCTGTGCTGTGGTCGGGAGTCTGTGCTGGGGCTGGGAGTCTGTGCTGGGGCTGAGAGTCTGTGCTGGGTCCAGGAATCTGTACTGGGCCAGAGAGTCTGTGCTGGGGCTTGGTCTCTGTGCTGCTGCCAGGTCTCTGTGCTTGGGCCAGGAGTCTGTGGAGGGGCCAGGAGTCTGTGCAGGGGCCAGGAGTCTTTGCAGGGGCCAGGAGTCTGTACTGGGTCCAGGAGTCTGTACTGGGTCCAGGAGTCTGTGCTGGGGCCAGGAGTCTGTGCAGGGGCCGGGAGTGTATGCTGGGTCTGAGTGTCTGTGCTGGGGCCAGGAACCTGTGTTGGGGCTGAGAGTCTGTGCTGGGGCTGAGAATCTGTGCTGAGGCCGGGAGTCTGTGCTGGGGCCAGAAGTCTGTGCTGGAGGTGAGAGTCTCTGCTGGTGCCAGGAGTTTATGCTGGGGCCAGGAGTCTGTGCTGCAGCTGAGAGTCTGTGCTGGGGCCAAGGGTCTGTGCTGGGGCGGGGAGTTTGTGCTGGGGCCAGGAGTCTGTGCTGGGGCCAGGAATCTGTGCTGGGGCCAGGAATCTGTGCTGGGGCCAGGAGTCTGTGCTGGGTCCGGGAGTCTGTGCTGGGGCGAGGAGTCACTGCTGGGGCCACGAGTCTGTGCGAGGTCTGGAAGTCTGTGCTGGGGCCAGGAGTCGGTGCTGGGGCCAGGAGTCGGTGCTGGGGCCAGGAGTCTGTGCTGGGGCTGAGAGTCTGTGATGGGGCCGAGAATCTGTGCTGGGGCTGAGAGTCTGTGCTGGGGCTGAGAGTCTGTGCTGGGGCCAGGAGTCTGTGCTGGGGCCAGGAGTCTGTGCTGGGGCTGAGAGTCTGTGCTGGGGCCAGGGGTCTGTGCTAGGGCCAGGAGTCTGTGCTGGGGCTGAGAGACTGTGCTGGGTCTGGGTGTCTGTGCTGGGGCCGGGAGTCTGTGCTGAGGCCAGGAGTCTGTGCTGAGGCCGGGAGTCTGTGCTGAGGCCGGGAGTCTGTGCTGAGGCCGGGAGTCTGTGCTGGGGCTGAGAGTCTGTGCTGGGGCTGAGAGTCTGTGCTGGGGCCGAGAGTCTGTGCTGGGGCCGGGCATCTGTGCTGTGGTCGGGAGTCTGTGCTGTGGTCGGGAGTCTGTGCTGGGGCTGAGAGTCTGTGCTGGGGCTGAGAGTCTGTGCTGGGTCCAGGAATCTGTACTGGGCCAGAGAGTCTGTGCTGGGGCCAGGAGTCTGTGCTGGGGCTTGGTCTCTGTGCTGCTGCCGGGTCTCTGTGCTTGGGCCAGGAGTCTGTGCAGGGGCCAGGAGTCTGTGCAGGGACCAGGAGTCTGTGCAGGGACCAGGAGTCTGTGCAGGGGCCAGGAGTCGGGCCAAGGGTCTGTGCTGGGGCGGGGAGTTTGTGCTGGGGCCAGGAGTCTGTGCTGGGGCCAGGAATCTGTGCTGGGGCCAGGAGTCTGTGCTGGGGCCAGGGATCTGTGCTGGGGCCAGGAGTCTGTGCTGGGGCGAGGAGTCACTGCTGGGGCCACGAGTCTGTGCGAGGTCTGGAAGTCTGTGCTGGGGTCAGGAGTCTGTGCTGCGGCCAGGAGTCTGTGCTGGGGCTGAGAGTCTGTGATGGGGCCGAGAATCTGTGCTGGGGCTGAGAGTCTGTGCTGGGGCTGAGAGTCTGTGCTGGGGCCAGGAGTCTGTGCTAGGGCCAGGAGTCTGTGCTGGGGCTGAGAGACTGTGCTGGGTCCGGGAGTCCGTGCTGGGTCCGGGAGTCTGCTGGGTCCGGGAGTCTGTGCTGGGTCCGGGAGTCTGTGCTGGGTCCGGGAGTCTGTGCTGGGGCCAGGAGTCTGTGCTGGGGCTGAGAGACTGTGCTGGGTCTGGGAGTCCGTGCTGGGTCCGGGAGTCTGCTGGGTCCGGGAGTCTGTGCTGGGTCCGGGAGTCTGTGCTGGGTCCGGGAGTCTGTGCTGGGTCTGGGAGTCTGTGCTGGGGCCAGGAGTCTGTGCTGGGTCTGGGAGTCTGTGCTGGGGCCAGGAGTCCGTGCTGGGGCCACGCGTCTGTGCTGGGGCCACGCGTCTGTGCTGGGGGCAGGAGTCTGTGCTGGGGCCGGATGTCTGTGCTGGGGCCGGATGTCTGTGCTGGGTCCGGGAGTCTGTGCTTGGTCCGGGAGTCTGTGCTGGTGCCGGGAATCTGTGCTGGGGCCACGCATCTGTGCTGGGGCCAGGAATTTGTGCAGGGGCCAGGTGTCTGTGCTGGGTCCAGGAGTCTGTGCTGGGTCCAGGGGTCTGTGCTGGGGCTGAGAGTCTGTGCTGGGGCTGAGAGTCTGTGCTGGGTCTGGGAGTCTGTGCTGTGGCCGGGAATCTCTGCTGGGGCCAGTAGCCTGTGCTGAGGCCAGGAGCCTGTGCAGGGGCCCGGAATCTGTGTGGGGCCAGGAGCCTGTGCAGGGGCCAAGAGTCTGTTATGGAGCCAGGAGGCTGTGCTGTGGCTGAGAGTTTGTGCTGGAGCTTAGAGTCTGTGCTGGGGCTGAGAGTCTGTGCTGGGGCTGAGAGTCTGTGCTGGGGCTGAGAGTCTGTGCAGGGGCCGGGAGTCTGTGCTGGGGCCGGGGGTCTGTGCAGGGGCCAGGTGTCTGTGCTGGGGCTAGGTGTCTGTGCTGGGGCCAGGTGTCTGTGCTGGGGTCGGCAGTCTGTGCTGGGACCAGGAGTCTGTGCTGGGGCCAGGAGTCTGTGCTGGGGCAGGAGTCTGTGCTGGGTCCAGGAGTCTGTGCTGGGGCTGAGAGGCTGTGCTGGGTCTGGGAGTCTGTGCTGGGGCCGAGAGTCTGTGCTCGGGCCGGGAGTCTGTGCAGGGGCCAGGATTCTGTGCTGGGGCTGAGAGTCTGTGCTGGGGCCGGGAGTCTGTGCAGGGGCCGGGAGTCTGTGCTGGGGCCGGGGGTCTGTGCAGGGGCCAGGTATCTGTGCTGGGGCCAGGAGTCTGTGCTGGGGTCGGCAGTCTGTGCTGGGACCAGGTGTCTGTGCTGGGGCCAGAAGTCTGTGCTGGGGCTAAGAGTCTGTGCTGGGTCCAGGAGTCTGTGCTGGGGCTGAGAGGCTGTGCTGGGTCTGGGAGTCTGTGCTGGGGCCGAGAGTCTGTGCTGGGGCTGAGAGTCTGTGCAGGGGCCTGGAGTCTGTGCTGGGGCCTGGAGTCTGCGCTGGGGCCTGGAGTCTGCGCTGGGGCCAGGAGTCTGCGCTGGGGCCAGGAGTCTGCGCTGGGGCCAGGAGTCTGTGCAGGGGCCAGGAGTCTGTGCTGGGACAAACAGTCTGTGCTGGAGCTTAGAGTCTGTGCTGGGGCCGAGATTGTATGCTGGGGCCAGTATTTGTGCTGGGGCTGGGAGTCTGTGCTGAGGCCAGGAACCTGTGCTGGGGCCGGGATTCTCTGCTGTGGCCAGTAGTCTGTGCTGGGGCCGAGAGTCTGTGCTGGGTCCAGGAATCTGTACTGGGCCAGAGAGTCTGTGCTGGGGCCAGGAGTCTGTGCTGGGGCTTGGTCTCTGTGCTGCTGCCGGGTCTCTGTGCTTGGGCCAGGAGTCTGTGCAGGGACCAGGAGTCTGTGCAGGGGCCAGGAGTCTGTGCTGGGGCCAGGAGTCTGTGCAGGGGCCGGGAGTGTATGCTGGGGCTGAGTGTCTGTGCAGAGGCCGGGAGTGTATGCTGGGGCTGAGTGTCTGTGCTGGGGCCAGGAACCTGTGCTGGGCCAGAGAGTCTGTGCTGGGGCCAGGAGTCTGTGCTGGGGCTTGGTCTCTGTGCTGCTGCCGGGTCTCTGTGCTTGGGCCAGGAGTCTGTGCAGGGGCCAGGAGTCTGTGCTGGGGCCAGGAGTCTGTGCAGGGGCCAGGAGTGTATGCTGGGGCTGAGTGTCTGTGCTGG
>NC_057720.1:14148276-14151867 GCF_004010195.1 Chiloscyllium plagiosum
GGGCTGAGAGTCTGTGCTGGGGCTGAGAGTCTGAGCTGGGGCTGAGAGTCTGTGCTGGGGCTGAGATTCTGTGCTGGGGCTGAGAGTCTGTGCTGGGGCCAGGAGTCTGTGCTGGGGCCTGGGAGTCTGTGCTGGTGCCTGGGAGTCTGTGCTGTGTCTGGGAGTCTTTGCTGTCTCTGGGAGTCTGTGCTGGGACTGAGAGTCTGTGCTGGGGCCAGGAGTCTGTGCTGGGTCCGGGAGTCTGTGCTGGGTCTGGGAGTCTGTGCTGGGGCCGGGAATCTGTGCAGTGGCCGGGAGTCTGTGCTGGGGCTGAGAGTCTGTGCTGGGGCTGAGAGTCTGTGCTGGGGCTGAGAGTCTGTGCTGGCCCAGGAGTCTGTGCTGGGGCTGAGAGTCTGTGCTGGGGCTGAGAGTCTGTGCTGGGGCCTGGAGTCTGTGCTGTGTCTGGGAGTCTGTACTGGGGCTGAGAGTCTGTGCTGGGTCTAGGAGTCTGTGCAGGGGCCAGGAGTCTGTGCAGGGGCCAGGTGTCTGTGCTGGGTCCAGGAGTCTGTGCTTGGTCCAGGGGTCTCTGCTGGGGCTGAGAATCTGTGCTGGGGCTGAGAGTCTGTGCTGGGGCTGAGAGTCTGTGCTGGGTCTGGGAGTCTGTGCTGTGGCCGGGAATCTCTGCTGGGGCCAGGAGCCTGTGCTGAGGCCAGGAGCCTGTGCTGGGGCCAGGAGCCTGTGCAGCAGCCCGGAATCTGTGCTGGGGCCAGGAGCCTGTGCAGGGGCCGAGAGTCTGTTATGGGGCCAGGAGGCTGTGCTGGGGCGGAGATTCTGTGCAGGGGCCGGGAGTCTGTGCTGGGTCTGGGAGTCTGTGCTGGGGCCGGGAGTCTGTGCTGGGGCCGGGAGTCTGTGCAGGGGCCGGGAGTCTGTGCTGGGGCCGGGAGTCTGTGCTGGGGCCGGGAGTCTGTGCTGGGGCCGGGAGTCTGTGCTGGGGCCGGGAGTCTGTGCTGGGGCCGGGAGTCTGTGCTGGGGCCGGGAGTCTGTTCTGGGGCCAGGAGTCTGTTCTGGGGCCAGGAGTCTGTGCTGGGGCCGGGAGTCTGTGCTGGGGCCGGGAGTCTGTGCTGGGGCCGGGAGTCTGTGCTGGGGCCGGGAGTCTGTGCTGGGGCCGGGAGTCTGTGCTGGGGCCGGGAGTCTGTGCTGGGGCCGGGAGTCTGTGCTGGGGCCGGGAGTCTGTGCTGGGGCCGGGAGTCTGTGCTGGGGCCGGGAGTCTGTGCTGGGGCCGGGAGTCTGTGCTGGGGCCGGGAGTCTGTGCTGGGGCCGGGAGTCTGTGCTGGGGCCGGGAGTCTGTGCTGGGGCCGGGAGTCTGTGCTGGGGCCGGGAGTCTGTGCTGGGGCCGGGAGTCTGTGCTGGGGCCGGGAGTCTGTGCTGGGGCCGGGAGTCTGTGCTGGGGCCGGGAGTCTGTGCTGGGGCCGGGAGTCTGTGCTGGGGCCGGGAGTCTGTGCTGGGGCCGGGAGTCTGTGCTGGGGCCGGGAGTCTGTGCTGGGGCCGGGAGTCTGTTCTGGGGCCGGGAGTCTGTGCAGGGGCCGAGAGTCTGTGCAGGGGCCGAGAGTCTGTTCTGGTCTGGGAGTCAGACCAGACCAGACTGTGCTGGGCGGGGGGTGGTGTCTGTGCTGGGGC
Organism: Chiloscyllium plagiosum; assembly: GCF_004010195.1. Lineage (NCBI taxonomy): Eukaryota > Metazoa > Chordata > Chondrichthyes > Orectolobiformes > Hemiscylliidae > Chiloscyllium > Chiloscyllium plagiosum. The sequence continues at coordinate 14,149,933 of NC_057720.1, forward strand.
CAGGAGTCTGTGCTGGTGCTGAGAGTCTGTGCTGTGTCTGGGATTCTGTGCTGGGGCCAGGAGTCTGTGCTGGAGCCGGGAGTCTGTGCGGGGGCCGGGAGTCTGTGCGGGGGCCGGGAGTCTGTGCTGGGGACGGGAGTCTGTGCTGGGACCGGGAGCCTGTGCTGGGGCCGGGAGCCTGTGCTGGGGCCCGGAGCCTGTGCTGGGGCCAGGAGTATTAGCTGGGGCCAGGAGTCTGTGCAGGGGCTGAGAGTCTTTGCTGGGGCTGAGAGTCTGTGCTAGGTCTGGGAGACTGTGCTGAGGCCTGGAGTCTGTTCTGGGGCCTGGAGTCTGTGCTGGGGCCAGGAGTCTGTGCTGGGGCCAGGAGTCTGTGCAGGGGCCGTAAGTCTGTGCAGGGGCCAGGAATCTGTGCTGGGGCCGGGAGTCTGTGCTGGGTCCAGGAGTCTGTGCTGGGGCTGAGAGTCTGTGCTGGGTCTAGGAGTCTGTTCTGGGGCCAAGAGTCTGTGCAGGGGCCAGGTGTCTGTGCTGGGTCCAGGAGTCTGTGCTTGGTCCAGGGGTCTGTGCTGGGGCTGAGAGTCTGTGCTGGGTCTGGGAGTCTGTGCTGTGGCCGGGAATCTCTGCTGGGGCCAGGAGCCTGTGCTGAGGCCAGGAGCCTGTGCTGGGGCCAGGAGCCTGTGCAGGAGCCCGGAATCTGTGCTGGGGCCAGGAGCCTGTGCAGGGGCCGAGAGTCTGTTATGGGGCCAGGAGGCTGTGCTGGGGCTGAGAGTCTGTGCTGGGGCCTGGAGTCTGTGCTGGGGCTGAGAGTCTGTGCTGGGGCTGAGATTCTGTGCTGGGGCTGAGATTCTGTGCTGTGGCTGAGAGTCTGTGCAGGGGCCGGGAGTCTGTGCTGGGGCCAGGAGCCTGTGCTGGGGCCAGGAGCCTGTGCTGGGGCCAGGAGCCTGTGCTGGGGCCAGGAGCCTGTGCAGGAGCCCGGAATCTGTGCTGGGGCCAGGAGCCTGTGCAGGAGCCCGGAAGGGCCAGGAGTCTCAGCAGGGACCAGGAGTCTCTGCAGGGGCTGAGAGTCTGTGCTGGGGCCTGGAGTCTGTCCTGGGGCTGACAGTCTGTGCGGAGGCCGGGAGTCTGTGCAGGGGCCAGGAGTCGGTACTGGGGGCAGGAGTCTGTGCTGGGGCTGAGAGTCTGTGCTGGGGCTGAGAGTCTGTGCTGGGGCTGAGAATCTGTGCAGGAGCCCGGAATCTGTGCTGGGGCCAGGAGCCTGTGCAGGAGCCCGGAATCTGTGCTGGGGCCAGGAGCCTGTGCAGGAGCCCGGAATCTGTGCTGGGGCCAGGAGCCTGTGCAGGAGCCCGGAATCTGTGCTGGGGCCAGGAGCCTGTGCAGGAGCCCGGAATCTGTGCTGGGGCCAGGAGCCTGTGCAGGAGCCCGGAATCTGTGCTGGGGCCAGGAGCCTGTGCAGGAGCCCGGAATCTGTGCTGGGGCCAGGAGCCTGTGCAGGGGCCGAGAGTCTGTTATGGGGCCAGGAGGCTGTGCTGGGGCTGAGAGTCTGTGCTGGGGCCTGGAGTCTGTCCTGGGGCTGACAGTCTGTGCGGGGGCCGGGAGTCTGTGCTGGGGCCGTGAGTCTGTGCTGGGGCCGGGAGTCTGTGCTGGGGCCAGGAGTCTGTGCTGGGGCCAGGAGTCTGTGCTGGGGCTGAGAGTCTTTGCTGGGGCTGAGAGTCTGTGCTAGGTCTGGGAGACTGTGCTGAGGCCTGGAGCCTGTGCTGTGGCCAAGAGTCTGTGCTGTGGCCGGGAGTCTGTGCTGGGGCTGAGAGTCTGTGCTGGGGCCAGAAGTCTGTGCAGATGCCGTAAGTCTGTGCAGGGGCCAGGAATCTGTGCTGGGGCCGGGAGTCTGTGCTGGGGCCGTGAGTCTGTGCTGGGGCCGGGAGTCTGTGCTGGGGCCGGGAG
>NC_057720.1:14152307-14216949 GCF_004010195.1 Chiloscyllium plagiosum
GTGCTGGGGCTGAGAGTCTGTGCGGGGGCCGGGAGTCTGTGCGGGGGCCGGGAGTCTGTGCGGGGGCCGGGAGTCTGTGCTGGGGCCGGGAGTCTGTGCTGGGGCCGGGAGCCTGTGCTGGGGATCGGAGCCTGTGCTGGGGCCAGGAATATTTGCTGGGGCCAGGAGTCTGTGCAGGGGCTAAGAATCTGTGCTGGGGCCAGGAGTCTGTGCTGGGGCCGGGAGTCTGTGCAGGGGCCGAGAGTCTGTGCAGGGGCCAGGTGTCTGTGCTGGGGCCAGGAGTCTTTGCTGGGGCTAAGAGTCTGTGCTGGGTCCAGGAGTCTGTGCTGGGTCCAGGAGTCTGTGCTGGGGCTGAGAGGCTGTGCTGGGGCCGGGAGTCTGTGCTGGGGCCGGGAGTCTGTGCTGGGGCCGGGGGTCTGTGCAGGGGCCAGGTGTCTGTGCTGGGGCCAGGAGTCTGTGCTGGGGTCGGCAGTCTGTGCTGGGACCAGGAGACTGTGCTGGGGCCAGGAGTCTGTGCTGGGGCCAGGAGCCTGTGCAGGGGCCAGGAGCCTGTGCAGGGGCCAGGAGTCTGTGCTGGGTCCGCGTGTCTGTGCTGGGTCCAGGAGTCTGTGCTGGGGCCGAGAGTCTGTGCAGGGGCCAGGTGTTTGTGCTGGGGCCAGGAGTCTTTGCTGGGGCTCAGAGTCTGTGCTGGGTCCAGGAGTCTGTGCTGGGTCCAGGAGTCTGTGCTGGGGCTGAGAGGCTGTGCAGAGTCTGGGAGTCTGTGCTAGGGCTGAGCGTCTGTGCTGGGGCCGGGAGTCTGTGCTGGGGCCAGGAGTCTGTGCTGGGGCCGGGAGTCTGTGCTGGGGCCAGGTGTCTGTGCTGGGGCTGAGAGTCTGTGCTGGGTCCAGGAGTCTGTGCTGGGTCCAGGAGTCTGTGCTGGGGCTGAGAGGCTGTGCTGGGTCTGGGAGTCTGTGCTAGGGCTGAGCGTCTGTGCTGGGTCTGGGAGTCTGTGCTAGGGCTGAGCGTCTGTGCTGGGGCCAGGAGTCTGTGCTGGGGCTGAGAGTGTATGCTGGGGCCAGTAGTTGTGCTGCGGCTGGGAGTCTGTGCTGAGGCCAGGAATCTGTGCTGAGGCCGGGATTCTCTGCTGTGGCCAGTAGTCTGTGCTGGGGCCGAGAGTCTGTGCTGGGGCCGAGAGTCTGTGCAGGGGCCAGGGGTCTGTGCTGGGACAAGGAGTCTGTGCTGGGGCTGAGAGTCTGTGCTGGGGCCGGGAGTCAGTGCTGGCGCCGGGAGTCTGTGCTGGGGCCGGGAGTCTGTGCTGGGGCCAGGAGTCTGTGCAGGGGCCGAGAGTCTGTGCAGGGGCCGAGAGTCTGTTCTGGTCTGGGAGTCAGTGCTGGGGCCGAGAGTCTGTGCTGTGGCCGGGAGTCTGTGCTGGGCGGGGGGTGGTGTCTGTGCTGGGGCCAGGAGTCTGTGCTGGTGCTGAGAGTCTGTGCTGTGTCTGGGATTCTGTGCTGGGGCCAGGAGTCTGTGCTGGAGCCGGGAGTCTGTGCTGGGGCCAGGAGTCTGTGCTGGGGCCGGGAGTCTGTGCTGGGGCCAGGATGTGCTGGGGCTGAGAGTCTGTGCTGGGTCTAGGAGTCTGTGCTGGGGCCAGGAATCCGTGCTGGGGCCAGGAATGTGTGCTGGGGCCAGGAGTCTGTGCTGGGGCCAGGAGTCTGTGCTGGGGCTGAGAGTCTGTGGTAGGGCTGAGAGTCTGTGGTAGGGCTGAGAGTCTGTGCTGGGGCCGGTAGTCTGTGCTGGGTCCAGGAGTCTGTGCTTTGTCCAGGGGTCTGTGCTGGGGCTGAGAGTCTGTGCTGGGTCTGGGAGTCTGTGCTGTGGCCGGGAATCTCTGCTAGGGCCAAGAGCCTGTGCTGAGGCCAGGAGCCTGTGCTGGGGCCAGGAGCCTGTGCAGGAGCCCGGAATCTGTGCTGGGGCCAGGAGCCTGTGCAGGGGCCGAGAGTCTGTTATGGGGCCAGGAGGCTGTGCTGGGGCCTGGAGTCTGTGCTGGGGCCTGGAGTCTGTGCTGGGGCTGAGATTCTGTGCTGGGGCTGAGATTCTGTGCTGTGGCTGAGAGTCTGTGCTGGGGCCAGGAGCCTGTGCTGGGGCCAGGAACCTGTGCAGGGGCCAGGAGTCTGTGCTGGGGCCAGGAGTCTGTGCTGGGGCCAGGAGTCTGTGCTGGGGCCGGGAATCTGTGATGGGGCCCGGAGCCTGTGCAGAGGCCAGGAGTATTTGCTGGGGCCAGGAGTCTGTGCAGGGGCTGAGAGTCTTTGCTGGGACAAGCAGTCTGTGCTGGAGCTTAGAGTCTGTGCTGGGGCCGAGAGTGTATGCTGGGGCCAGTAGTTGTGCTGCGGCTGGGAGTCTGTGCTGAGGCCAGGAATCTGTGCTGGGGCCGGGATTCTCTGCTGTGGCTAGTAGTCTGTGCTGGGGCCGAGAGTCTGTGCAGGGTCCAGGGGTCTGTGCTGGGACAAGGAGTCTGTGCTGGGGCTGAGAGTTTGTGCTGGGGCCGGGAGTCTGTGCTGGCGCCGGGAGTCTATGCTGGGGCCGGGAGGCTGTGCAGGGGCCGAGAGTCTGTGCAGGGGCCGAGAGTCTGTGCAGGGGCCGAGAGTCTGTGCTGGTCTGGGAGTCAGTGCTGGGGCCGAGAGTCTGTGCTGTGGCCGGGAGTCTGTGCTGGGCGGGGGGTGATGTCTGTGCTGGGGCCAGGAGTCTGTGCTGGGGCTGAGAGTCTGTGCTGTGTCTGGGATTCTGTGCTGGGGCCAGGAGTCTGTGCTGGAGCCGGGAGTCTGTGCTGGGGCCCGGAGTCTATGCTAGGGGCCAGGAATCTGTGCTGGGGCTGAGAATCTGTGGTAGGGCTGAGAGTCTGTGGTAGGGCTGAGAGTCTGTGCTGGGGCCGGGAGTCTGTGCTGGGGCCGGGAGTCTGTGCTGGGGCCGGGAGTCTGTTCTGGGGCCAGGAGTCTGTGCTGGGGCCGGGAGTCTGTGCTGGGGCCGGGAGTCTGTTCTGGGGCTTGGAGTCTGTTTTGGGACAAGCAGTCTGTGCTGGGGCTGAGAGTCTGTGCTGGGGCCGAGAGTTTATGCTGGGGCCATGAGTCTGTGCTGGGACCGGGTGTCTGTGGTAGGGCTGAGAGTCTGTGCTGGGGCCAGGAGTCTGTGCTGGGGCAGAGATTCTGTGCTGGGGCAGAGAGTCTGTGATGAGTTTGGGACTCTGCGATGACTTCTCTTCAGAGTCAACTACGGAACAAGGAAGGAAAAATCACAGAAACGGAAAATTACAACTGGACAGAGCAGAGCTAATCCACCAGTGTCTTGGCCATCTGCATCAGGGAAGATAGTAGGGCGGACAGTCAGGGGTCACATGCATTAAAACATCGACTGTACAGCCCAGGAACAGGCCCTGCGACCCACCATGTTGTGCCTGTGGCAAGGTTATATGAACAGGTTGTACTAAATACAGAAATAATTGTTAAACTGGTCGAGGTATTGCTGGTGATATAGGAAAAGGCCACATTCATTGCTTGTCGATAGTTCCCTAACATGGCGCTGGTGAATGTACTGTTCAAACTATTACATTTCTGGTCATGGTGTTCCATCGACCCCCCCACAGTGCAGAAAGAGGCCATGAGACCACCAGGTCTGTGCTGACCCTCCAAAGACCATCCCACCCAGATCCGGCCCCCCACCTTATAGCCGTAACCTCAAATTTAGCCAATTCACCTAACCTGCACACCTTTGGACTGTGGGAGGAAACCAGAGCACCCGGGGGAAACCCATGCAGACACAGGGAGAATGTGCAAACCCCACACAGTCAGTCACTCGAGGCTGGAATTGAACCTGGGTGCCTGATGCTGTGAGGCAGCAGTGCTAACCATGGAGCCATTATACCATGGAAAGGTATTGTCCCAAATCTTCCAATCTGTGCCTGATCAGTCATGGCACGGCCCACTTTCCTTTCCAGAACCTTTCCTTCTGGACATCTGATACAGGTGCCTTTATAACCAGGGCAGACTCACAGGCAGCAGGCTTGGTGTGGACAGTGACAGAGCTGCACCGGGTTTTCACTGGAATGGTTTTCATAATGTAGTCAGTAAAGACAGTTTAACGATCCCAAAACCTCTTTGATAGCAACTGAGAGAATGTAAGCATGGAACCACAATTTGTGAAGCAGTAAGGTGGTTGGAAGGGTGGGTAAGGCATAGAGAAGCAGTTGGTGAAGGGGTGTGGAGGCAGAGATGTGGGTTAGAGAGTAGAACGGGTCACCTGGCTGGGTGGGGAGGTGAGGTCTTCATAGTTAAAATTCACACATCACCAGGTTATAGTCCAACAGGTTTATTTGGAAGTGCTAGCTTTTCGAGTGCTGAAGGAGCAGATAGTGCTTCCAAATAAACCTGTTGGACTATAACCCGGTGTTGTGTGATTTTAACTTTGTGCACCCCAGTTCAACACCAGCACCTGCACATGGAGATGTTCATAGGCTGTGGTTAGACGGGAGCCTGTGCGGTTGTTATCTGGGGCATGGATTGTTGCCTGGTTGATAGGGTTTTCACAGTTGGATTATTGTGAATTATTGGATGGGGCGGGGTGCAGTGGTAATTTAGGGTAGGCATTCATTTTTGGAGTTAGCCAGAAGTTAGAGCAGGTTTCAATCACTCCAACGTTTCCTATATATATATATAGTGAGTAAACTAGAACCCTCCAAAGAGAGTTCCTGATGCTGGGTAATTTCCTATCAGAAATTTAAACTTCCCAGGTAACCAGCAGTTTGTCATAATATCCGGGAGGCCCCGACACACATCTTTCAGGATAAATGCAATTCCCGACTATCCAGAGACTGGGAGACTTGAACTATTCGGAAGGGAACTCCAATAGACTGACTCAATGATAAATGAAGGAGTGATGATACATATTTAAAATAGGAAGATGCATAACTTGAAGAGGAACGTGGAGATGATGTGATTCCCATGGTCCAGTTGGTCAAGGATACATAGTCAAGAGGTATTGTTGAAATAACCTTTGTGAGTGTGTTTGCCCAGATAACAGATCATGTACATATTTTTGTGATGGTGTGTCCATGATGGAGATCAAAATGGTGTATCCAAGGCAGGATTACCAAGCAAGCAAACTCCCCAGGCCCGGCTGATACTGCAATACATCCAGCTAGCAATAATGCATTTTTGACACACAGCTAGTTTCAGCTTTTCAGTCAATGGAAAAGTTCTGAAGGCCTCAGGAGAACCAGTCTTTGGGACCACAGTGTTGCTAATTACATTCCAGTTCAACAATTTTAAGGTGAGAGGAGAAAGGTACAAAAAGGACACGAGGGGCAACATTTTTACACAGAGTGGTTCCTGTGTGGAATGAACTACCAGAGACTGTGATGGATGTAGGTACAGATACAACAATTAAGAGTGATTTGGATAAGTTCATGAACAGGAAATGTTTGGAGGGAGGTGGGCCAAACGTAGGTAGGTGGCACTAGTTTAGTTTGAGAACATGGTCGGTGTAGACTGGTTGGATGAAAGGAACTGTTTCTGACTCTATTACAACAAACTGCCACATCTCCCCTGCACGAGTTGATAGGATGTGGATGGTAGTGGAACTGACAACTGTGGCAAGGACCTGATTATTGATGAAAAAAAACTAAACATTTTGCCAAAGATTTTCATCTTGCACTCATTCGGACAACTTGCAAGAAATATCACTTTAAAGGGGAAACATTTAAGCTGCATGGCAAGGATTTTCTTATTAGTAGAAGCTTAGCTATGGAGAATGAACCAGACAACTGACAGTTAACTGTCAAGCTTTGTTTAAATTTTAAGGCAGGTAGGCGGACTCTGATTGGTCAAGTTCACACTGGGGAATAATGGAGCAGATAGTTGCCATCTGTTTTGTTGAATTGAAACAGGCATTGTGTATGTACATATTTCTTCTGTCTGCGCTGTGTATGAACATACATAGCTTCCACAAGACAAAGTGTGCCAGGTTGCAAGGTTTTGAAGGTTGGAGAGGTGAATAGGCATTTCCTAGAGATAGTCATTACTTAGTATGTGCTAGTACCTAGAACGAATGCAACCTCCCAAACATACTCTAAGCCCGGATATTATCTAGGTCTTATTGTAGACTGGTGTGAGGTGTTTTATCACCAGTTAAGCACAGTGAAATTGAGATTGAACAACCCCACCTCCTGGCTTTATGATGAAGGTAAGGTCATGGTTGAAACCATTAAAGATGATTAGACCAAAGTCACTTCTCTCATAGAATATAATTTATTAAAACATTAACAAACTTCACTAATACTTTGAAGCCTGGGTTTCTTGAAATGGATTTTTCACAAACATATAGTTACAATATTATTCATCTTAGTAAAAAGAGCTAATCTGCTTCTAAAATGGACACAAAAATCTTACAAAATGGCTTGCAGAAATCACATGACTGCCCTTGTGGATTTCAGCTGATATTGGGACAAAACTGTACTTATCCCAGGGAAAACTGCAAGAGGTCTCTTGAAATTCATTGAACTTTTCCAAGCTCAGAAAGAAACTCGTTAATTCAAAGCAGAGTATTGACAATGCTAGAGATCTGAGCTGAAAAATGTGTTGCTGGAAAAGCGCAGCAGGTCAGGCAGCATCAAAGGAGCAGGGAAATTGACGTTTTGGGCATAAGCCCTTCTGAAATAGAAACACAAGGTTCTGGAAAACATCTGGTCTGACAACATCGGTGGAGAGAGAAAAACAAGGTTTAGTGAGTCCAATATGACAATTCTTCAGAATCTGAAACTTATTAAGAATAGCTTTCCTAGGCACAGCCTACCTTACTTAAAACCTGACAGATTGAGACAGTTAAATAGTTTGTCACCTTGACTCGCACTCGATGGTTGAGATTGTACAGACATTTTTCTATAATGTGACACCACACTACGTAAAAATCGCACAATAAAAAATATCACTTTAAGTGTTTGCGATGTAATTGCGTTATAGCCAACACATGTTTTACAAATTAGTGTTTTAGAAACAGTGTTCCCTATTCGTGAATCGTGTTACAGCCAATTAAAGGTAACGAAAGACGCATCATCACAGAACTGGCTGTACTCCAGACTTGGACTAACCCAGTCGCTGTACCAACACTGCTACCTGTGAGTCCCCACCAAGCCACTCATCATCCTGACTTGGAAATATATCGCTCTTCCTTCAGTGACACTGGGTCAAAATCCTGATATTCCCTCCCTAAGGGCTTTGTGGGTACACCTACAGCAAGTGGACTGCAGTGGTTCAAGAAGGCAGCTCACAACCATCTTCTCAAGGGCAACTAAGGATGGACAATAATTGCTGACCCAGCCAGCGATGTCGATGTCCCACAAACAAATAAAAAAACACTAACCAGACAGCATGATATTAAAATCTGACTGTGAGAAAACATTTTTTTTTTCTGCAGTGATCCTAGTAACATCATCTGGACATGATGAGAGACACAAAGAGGTGACCAGGGTTGCTGTACTGTATCAGGCCACCAAGATTCACCTCTGTGCAATAAAAGCAAAGCAAAGGACCTGTCATTCACACCCAGGGTCTGTTGTGCTCTGGCCACTTGAGCGATCATTCTCTAACTACTTGACTACAGATGCCAATGCAGCTGCTGAATCTGACTTCAATTTTTCAACCCCTTTCTCTTCAGAAAGAAAATTTCAAATCCACCAGGCCTGCAACAGTATTAGAGATTAATTTCATTTCCATGTTCATAAGTAACTTGGATTCTTATTAGCTAGAGTACAATTATGAAGAATAATTATTAATAAGTTCATCACAGAACATAGAACATTACAGCTCTGTACAGTCCCTCGATGTTGCACCGACCTGTGGAACCAGTCTGAAGCCCATCTAACTTATACCATTCCATTCTTGTCCATATGCCTATCCAATGACCACTTAAATGCCCTTAAAGTTGGTGAGTCTACTACTGTTGCAGGCAGTGCATTCCACACCCATACCACTCTCTGAGTAAAGAAACTACCTCTGACATCTGTCCTATATCTATCACCCCTCAATTTAAAGCAATGTCCCCTCGTATTAGCCATTGCCATTCAATGAAAATGGCACTCACTGTCCAATCTATCTAACCCTCTGATTAGATTATATGTCTCAATTAAGTCGCCTCTCAACCTTCATATTTTACTTGTGTAACTTGCAGCAATATTGTGTAAAGCATAAAGCTGTGCAGCTGGTCACTTTTAACTTTAAGCACTTGGAAATTAAACCAGGGCTACAAATGAGTGATAGAGATGCCTCGTTCACAGAGCACTCTGCAACATTGTATCGTGGTGGCAACAGATTTGACCAACGACAGAAACTGTATTGGCAGATAGTTGAATTCCCACTTTCTCTACTCCACTGGAAATATTGACACATTTTTGGGTAACTTTTCACCAGTTACTGTTGTCACCTTATCTAACTGGCTGTGGCTTGTATAATTAGGATGTATTTTGCATTGAGGTGGGTCTTCAGTAATGACAAATAAGGCCACTGCTCTAACTTCCATTACCAGACCATCAAGCCACACAGTGCGTGGCCACCTCATATTTGACACATGCTTACGATATTCATCGAGTCATAGAGATGTACGGCACAGAAACAGACCCTTAGGTCCGACCCATCCATGCTGAACAGATATTCTAAACTAAATCGGGAATCATAGAATCATAAAGCCCCTGTAGTGTAGAAACAAGCCATTTGACCCCACTAGTCCACACCGACCCTCCAGAGAGTAACCCTCCCAGACCCATTCCCCTACTCTGTTACTCTACTTTTACTCCTGACTAATGCACCTAATCTAGACATCCCTCAATGCTACGGGCAATTTCCCATGTCCAATCCACCAAACCTGCACACCTTTGGACTGTGGGAGGAAACTAAAGCATCAAGGAAACCCAAGCATACATGGGGAGACTGTGCAACCTCCACACAGTCGCCCAAGGCTGGAATCGAATCCAGGTCCCTGGAGCTTTGAGGTCCCATTTGCCAGCACTTGGCCCATATCCCTCTAAAGCCTTCCTAATCATGTACTCACCCAGATGCCTTTTAAATGTTGCAATTGTAACAGCCTCTACCACTTCCTCTGGCAGCTCATTCCACACACACATCACCCTCTGCATGAAAAGGTTGCCTCTTAGGTCCCTTTTAAAATTTTCCCCTCTCACCCTAAACCTCTAGTAGTGGACTCCCCCACCCCAGGGAAAAGACCTTGGCTATTTACCCTATCCATGCCTTTCATGATTTATAAACCTCTATAAGGTCACCCCTCAACTTCCAATGCTCCAGGGAAAACAGCCCCAGCCTGTTCATGTTCTCCCTATAACTCAAACTCTCCTACCCTGGAAACATCCTTGCAAATCTTTCCTGAACCCTTACAAGTTTCACATCGTCCTTCTGATAAGAGGGAGAGCAGAATTGCACACAGTAATCCCCTGCTAGTTACCTTATCCACTTTGGAAAGGTGGAAAATTAAGTAAATTCTGGACCTTCCAAGTTTATTCTTCAATAATTTCAGCTCTGCATTCTGTACTCAAAATGTGAACTGATCTGGTGACCGTTTCACAAAAGGGTAAAGAAACATTGGAAAAGATGCAGACCCAAAGTGACTAAATTGATACCAGAATCGAGAGGTTTTATTTACCAGGGAAGATGGGGGCTTCCTCCTCTAAGAAAACGAAGACTGAGGAATGTCCTGTCTACAAGGATGTTATCAGGGTTGGAGAATTTGAACTATTGGGAGAGGCTGAACACGCTAGGACTGTTTTCTCTGGAGCATCAGAGGCTGAGGGGTGACCTTACAGATGTTTACACAATTATGAGGGGCATGGATAGAGTAAATAGGCAAAGTCTTTTCCCTGGGGTCGGGGAGTTCAGAACTGGAGGGCATAGGTTTAGGGTGAGGGGGGAAAGATGTAAAAGAGACCTAAGGGGCAACTTTTTCACGCAGAGTATGTCTATAGTGAGCTGCCAGAGGAAGTGGTGGAGGCTGGTACAATTGCAACATTTAAGAGGCATTTGGATGGGTATATGAATAGGAAGGGTTTGGAGGGATATGGGTCGGGTGCTGGCAGGTGGGACTAGATTGGGTTGGGATATCTGGTTAGCATGGACAGGTTGGACTGAAGGGTCTGTTTCCATGCTGTACATCTCTCTGATTATGACTCTATGATGAATAGATTTGACACGGTATTCATACAAAAAATATAAGGCAAAAGTGAGGACTGCAAATGCTGGAAACCAAAGTTTAGATCAAAGTGGTGCTGAAAAGCACAGCAGGTCAGGCAGCATCCGAGGAGCAGGGAGATCAACGTTTCGGGCAAAAGCCCTTCATCAGGAATAGAGGCAGGAAGCCTCCAGGGTGTGGGGGGTATGGAGGGGAGAAGTGGGGCTGGTGGATCTCCTGTAGGACCTGTGGATCTCTATGACTACCTGGTCAGGTCCTCGCCCCCCAACAACCCACCCTCCCGTTCCTGGCACCTCCCCTGCCACTGCAGGAAATGCAAAACTTGCGCCCACACCTCCTCCCTCACCTCCACCCAAGGCCCCAAAGGAGCCTTCCACATCCATCAAAGTTTTACCTGCACATTCACCAATATCATTTATTGTATCCATTGCTCCCAGTGCGGTCTCCTCTACATTGGGGAGACTGGACGCCTCCTAGCAGAGCACTTTAGGGAACATCTCTGGGACACCCGCACTAATCAACCCCACAGCCCCGTGGCCCAAAATTTAAATTCCCCATCCCACTCTGCCTAGGACATGCAGGTCCTGGGCTTCCTCCACTATCGGTTCCTCACCACCCGACGTCTGGAGGAAGAACGCCTCATCTTCCACCTCGGAACACTTCAAACCCAGGGCATCAATGTGGACTTCAACAGTTTCCTTATCCCCTCCCCCCTACCTTACCCCTGTTCCATCCTTTCAGCACAGCACTGTCCTCATGACCTGTGCTACCTGTACTTTCTACCTATCCACTCGAACTTCCTCTCTGACCTATCACCTCCATCCCCACCCCCATTCACCTATTGAACTCTATGCTACCTTCTCCCCTCCACCCCCCCCGCCACCATTCCCCAATTTATCTCTCCATCCGGGAGGTTTCCTGCCTCTATTCCTGATGAAGCCTGAACATCAATTATCCTGCTCCTCGGATGCTGCCTTACAGAGGATATATCCATTTGTGGGGCACACCAGAATGAGAGGCAATAAATACAAAGTCATCATTAATAGGGATTTTAAGAGGAACCTATTTACTCAGACAATGATAAGAATGTGGTAGGATTGTTTCCTACCCGTAAGAATGGTTGAGATAAATAAAAGCCACATATTTAAGGAGAAGCCAGATAAACACATTGGTGAGCAAGTATTAGAAGTCCATGTTGATTGAGTGAGAAGTCAATGTGTAGGGGGAGGCTCATATGAGACAGAAACACTTGAATAGTCCTGAAGTGTTGAACAGTCTATAATGTTTTATCATGTCATAGAGTTACAGAGATGTACAGCATGAAAACTGACCCTTCAGTCCAACCCGTCCATGCCGACCAGATATCCCAACCCAATCTAGTCCCACCTGTCAGCACCCGGCCCATATCCCTCCAAACCCTTCCTATTCATATACCCATCCAAATGCCTCTTAAATGTTGCAATTGTACCAGCCTCCACCACATCCTCTGGCAGCTCATTCCATACACGTACCACCCTCTGCGTGAAAAAGTTGCCCCTTAGGCTTCTTTTATATCTTTCCCCTCTCACCCTAAACCTATGCCCTCTAGTTCTGGACTCCCCAATCCCAGGGAAAAGACTTTGTCTGTTTATCCTATCCATGCCCCTCAATTTTGTAAAGCTCTATAAGGTCACCCCTCAGCCTCCGACTGCTTCAGGGAAAACAGCCCCAGCCTGTTCAGCCTCTCCCTGTAGCTCAAATCCTCCACCCTGGCAAAATCCTTATAAATCTTTTCTGAACCCTTTCAAGTTTCACAACATGCAGCATGGTGGCACAGTGGTTAGCACTGTGGCCTCACAGCACCAGAGACCCGGGTTCAATTCCCGCCTCAGGTGACTGACTGTGTGGAGTTTGTACATTCTCCCCGTGTCTACGTGGGTTTCCTCCGGGTGCTCCGGTTTCCTCCCACAGTCCAAACAATGTGCTGGTTAGGTGAATTGGCCATGCTAAATTGCCCATAGTGTTAGGTGAAGAGGTAAATGTAAGGGAATGGGTGGGTTTTGCTTCGGCGGGTTGGTGTGGACTTGTTGGGCCGAAGGGCCTGTTTCCACTATGTAAGTAATCTTTCCCATAGGAAGGAGACCAGAACTGCTTGCAATATTCCAACAGTGGCCTAACCAATGTCCTGTACAGCCACAACATGACTTCCCAATTCCTGTGGGAGAAAGTGAGGACTGCAGATGCTGGAGATCAGAGCTGAAAATGTGTTGGTGGAAAAGCGCAGCAGGTCAGGCAGCATCCAAGGAGCAGGAGAATCGACATTTCGGGTATTATCCCTTCTTCAGGAATGAGGAAAGTGTGCCCAGCAGGCTAAGATAAAAGGTAGGGAGGAGGGACTTGGGGAAGGGATAAAAGGTAGGGAGGAGCTTCCCAATTCCTGTACTCAGTACCAATAAAGGAAAGCATACCAAATGCCTTCTTCACTATCCTATCTACCTGCGACTCCACTTTCAAGGAGCTATGAACCTGCACTCCAAGGTCTCTTTGTTCAGCAACACTCCCGAGGACCTTACCATTAAGTGTATAAGTCCTGCTAAGATTTGCTTTCCCAAAACGCAGCATCTCGCACTTATCTGAATTAAACTCCATCTGCCACTTCTCAGCGCATTGGCCCATCTGGTTAAGATCCTGTTGTAATCTGAGGTAACCCTTTTCACTGTCCACTACCCCTCCAATTATGGTGTCATCTGCAAATTTACTAACTGTACCTCTTATGCTCGCACCCAAATCATTTATGTAAATGACAAAAAGTAGAGGACCCAGCACCAATCCTTGTGGCACTCCACTGGTCACAGGCCTCCAGTCTGAAAAACAACCCTCCACCACCACCCTCTGTCTTCTACCTTTGAGCCAGTTCTGTATCCAAATGGCTAGTTCTCCCTTTATTCCATGAGATCTAACCTTTCTAATCAGGAACCTTGTCGAATGCCTTGCTGAAGTCCATATAGATCACATTTACTGCCCTGCCCTCATCAATCTTCATTGTTACTTCTTCAAAAAACTCAATCAAGTTTGTGAGAAATGATTTCCCATGCACAAAGCCATGTTGACTATCTCTAATCAGTCCTTGCCTTTCCAAATACGTGTACATCCTGTCCCTCAGGATTCCCTCCAACAACTTGCCCACCACCAACGTCAGGCTCACTGGTCTATAGTTCCCTGGCTTGTCTTTACCGCCCTTCTTAATCAGTGGGCTCTCACTAGCTTTAATCTTAAATACAACTTCTTGAGTCTAAGTTGCCTTCTTTAAAGCACTTGCATAAAACATACATACATACATACATACATACATACATACATACATACATACATTCTCTTTGACCCTGATTGAGTTTCTGCTTCCTTCCAGATTTCCCTCTGTAATCATGTGACACTGACATCTTTGCAGAATTGTTACAATGCAGAAGGAGGCCATTCAGCCCACTGAGCTTGCACCAGCTCTCTGAATGAGCATTGTGACTCAGTGCCATTTGACACCCACTCAAATGCTGCACATTGTTTCCATTCAAATAATCAACCAATGTGCTCTCAGTTTCCTTGATTAAAATTGCCAAATGTTATGTCATCAATATATGTTCTGCTGGTGTTTTATTTCTCTATATGTTTCATAAAATGTAGAACAATAGCACAGGGACAGGCTCTTCAGCCCACCATTTTTGTGCAGCTCATGATTCTAAACTAATTCCATCCGCTTGTACATGGTCCATATCCATCTATTCCCTGCCTGTTCATCTGTCAGACTAAATACCTCTTAAATGTCACTATCATATCTCTTCCTACCAACTCCATGGCACCTACCACCCGTTGCGTAAAAGCTTGCTTCGAAAAGATGCCAATTATCTAAGCTATTCGTGGCTCTTAATTTAATATACATCTATCAGATTGCCTCTCAGTCTCTGATGCTTGAGCGAAAACAATCCAAGTTTGCCGAACCTCTCCTAACAGGAAGTTCTCTCCAATCCAGGTGACATCCTAGTAAACCTCCTTTTGAACTCTCTCCAAAGCCCCACATCTTTCCGATATTGCTGCAACCAGAACTGCACATAGCACTTCAAATGTGGTCTAACCAAAGCTCCAGTGTTGCAAATTCTATGTAAATTCAATGCAAATGTGGGAAAAGTTTACTTTTTGTCATTTACATAAATGATTTGGATGCGAGCATAAGAGGTACAGTTAGTAAGTTTGCAGATGACACCAAAATTGGAGGTGTAGTGGACAGCGAAGAAGGTTACCTCAGATTATAACAGGATCTTGACCAGATGGGCCAATGGGCTGAGAAGTGGCAGACGGAATTTAATTCACATAAATGCGAGGTACTGCATTTTGGGAAAGCAAATCTTAGCAGGACTTATACACTTAATGGTAAGGTCCTAGGGAGTGTTGCTGAACAGAGACCTTGGAGTGCAGGTTCATAGCTCCTTGAAAGTGGAGTCACAGGTAGATAGGATAGTGAAAAAGGCATTTGGTATGCTTTCCTTTATAGGTCAGAGTATTGAGTACAGAGGTTGGGAGGTCATGTTGCGGCTGTACAGGACATTGGTTAGGCCACTGTTGGAATATTGCGTGCAATTCTGGTCTCCTTCCTATTGGAAAGATGTTGTGAAACTTGAAAGGGTTCAGAAAAGACTTACAAGAATGTTGCCAGGGTTGGAGGATCTGAGCTAGAGGGAGAGGCTGAACAGGCTGGGGCTGTTTTCCCTGGAGCATCGGAGGCTGAGGGGTGACCTTATAGAGGTTTACAAAATTATGAGGGGCATGGATAGGATAAATAGACAAAGTCTTTTCTCTGGGGTCAGGGAGTCCAGAACTAGAGGGCATAGGTTTAGGGTGAGAGGGGAAAGATATAAAAGAGACCTTAAGGGCAACATTTTCACCCAGAGGGTGGTACGTGTATGGAATGAGCTGCCAGAGGAAGTGCAACATTTAAAAGGCATCTGGATGGGTATATGAATTGGAAGGGTTTGGAGGGATATGGGCTGGGTGCTGGCAGGTGGGACTAGATTGGGTTGGGATATCTGGTCAGCATGGATGGGTTGGACCGAAGGGTCTGTTTCCATGCTGTACATCTCTATGACTCTAAGTTGAAATTTTCTGAGTGGCACATCTTATGGTTAGGATCAGATCCATCTCCTGCACCTTACATCTCCTATATCAGTGACCTTGTTTATAGTAGGATGTTTGTTTTTCGATGTGTTAGTGACACATCCTGCTAAGTAAGTGCTGGGAATCATGCCCCACGATTCCCAGAGTCATCACATATTATCATGGATTTTAAAGAAATGTGCAAAATCCACAAACTTAAGACAGTTCTGCTATAAATCCTTGATGGATCTTGAGATTAGAGACAGAAGTTTGATTAGTCTGGATCACGTTGGCATAAGTTGGGAAGATATGTTGGGTATGCTAGAGGTTATTAAGGTGGACAAATCCCCAGGACCGGATGGGATCTATCCCAGGTTGCTGAGGGAAGCGAGAGAGGAAATAACTGGGGCCCTGACAGATATCTTTGTGGCATCCTTAAATACAGGTGAGGTGCCGGAGGACTGGAGGGTTGCTCATGTTGTCCCTCTGTACAAGAAGGGTAGTAGGGATATTCCGGGTAACTACAGACCTGTGAGCCAGACGTCGGTGATGGAGAAGTTGCTGGAGAGGGTACTGAGAGATAGGATCTATTTATATTTAGAAAAGAATGTGCAGTGGAGGCCCACTCTCTGGATTCATTTAAGAAAGAGTTGGATAGAGCTCTCAAAGATAGTGGAATCAAGGGTTATGGAGATAAGGCAGGAACAGGATACTGATTAGGAATGATCAGCCATGATTATATTGAATGGCGGTGCCGGCTCGAAGGGCTGAATGGCCTACTCCTGCACCTATTGTCTATTGTCTATTGTCTGTCTATTGTCTAATGAGCAGTGATAGGCAACATGGTTTTGTGCGGGGGAGATCGTGCCTTACCACCATAGAATTCTTTGAGGAAATGACCAAGTTGTTAGATGAAGGAAGGGCTGTTTATGTCATATACATGGACTTTAGTAAGGTGTTTGATAAGGTTCCCCATTGTAGACTAATGGAGAAAGTGAAGTCACATGGTGTGCAGGGTGTTCTAGCTAGATGGATAAAGAACTGGTTGAGCAACAGGAGATAGAGTGTAGTAGTTGAAGGGAGTTTTTCGAAATGGAGAAAGGTGACCAGTGGTGTTCCGCAGGGGTCAGTGCTGAGGCCACTGTTGTTTGTAATATACATAAATGATCTAGAAGAGGGCACTGTTGGTATGATCAGCAGGTTTGCAAATGACACAAAGATTGGTGGAGAGGCAGAAAGCATAAGGGAATACAGGAGGATATGGATAGACTGGAGAGTTGAGCGGAAAAGTGGCAGATGGATTTCAATGCAGACAAATGTGAGGTGATGCATTTAGGAAAGTCTAATTCTAGAGCGAATTATACAATAAATGGAAGAGCCTTGGGAAAAGTTGAAGGGCAAAGAGACCTGGGAGTGCAGGTCCATTGTACCCTGAAGGTTGCGGCACAGGTGGATAGAGTGGTCAAGTAGGCATATAGTATGCTTGCCTTCAATGGACGGGGTATTGAGTATAAGAGCTGGCAAGTCATGTTAAAATTGTACAAGACATTGGTTCGGTCGCATTTAGAATACTGTGTACAGTTCTGGTCGCCACATTACCAAAAGGATGTGGACACTTTGGAGAGGGTGCAGAGAAGGTTTACGAGGATGTTGCCTTGTATGGAAGGTGCTAGCTATGAAGAGAGGTTGAGTAGGTTAGATTTATTTTCATTAGAAAAAGGAGATTGAGGGGGGGCCTGATTGAGGTTTACAAAATCATGAAGGGTATAGACAGGGTGGATAGAGACAAGCTTTTTCCCAGGGTGAAGGATTCAATAACGAGAGGTCACGCTTTCAAGGTGAGAGGTAGAAAGTTTAAGGGGGATACACGCGGCAAGTACTTCACACAGAAGTGGTGGGGCGTTTGGAATGCGTTGCCAGCAGAGGTGGAAGAGGCAGGCACGGTAGATTCATTTAAGATGCGTCTGGACAGATGCATGAGTTGGTGGGGAACAGAGGGATACAAATGCTTCTGAATTGACTGACAAGTACATTTGGATCAGCTCAGGCTTGGACGGCCGAAGGGCCTGTTCCTGGGCTGTAAATTTTCTTTGTTTCTTTGTTCTTTGTATAACACAGTAGTTCCGTTCTCATGCAATCTTGTGTTATAAGAAAATTGTGTCAGAATCGCGTTATAACCAATAAACACTTTAAACCTTCACACAAAAGGAACAGTGTCCTGGTTCATCAAGCGTATTATAGCAAATTTGTGTTAATGAAGTGTACATTATAGCAGAACAACATGTACCTCATTTTCAGACTCTGATAGAAAGCATGTGCCCCATTTCTGTATTTAACAAAAATCACTATTTATTTAGATCAATAGGTTAAATAAACGCAATGAAACAAAACTCTAAACCCCTTATTAATTCCTCTTTAGATATAATCAGACAGCCATAAACAGGAAAGAAAATCACACAGACAGAGAGAAATTGGTTAAAAAAGTGTTATCTCTTCTTTGTTCCCAAGATCTGTTGGTTTAGCTCATGCGGATGTAAAGATTTCTCTGCAACCTTCTTTTTCCCAAATACTTCCACTGGTTTACATGACACACACGGTGGCTGGTTCACTTCTGACCTACCTTTTACAAAGTTGCAACTTACCTCTGCTGAAGCAAAGACCTGCTTATTTTCTGCAAGTCTGAAGTGGCTTGCTGCAGAGAACAGAGAGAGAGAGAGAGAGAGCTTACTGGTTTCTTTTCTGATCTGACTTAACTTCACACAGCCTTACTCCCAACTCAATCTATTTAGTTACGTGACAAACAATCACAAATTTCGCCAGGCAGAGGGCCTTTGTCATTGATAATTGGTCCCGAATACACAAACAAATCAGCTTCGCTGGTAAACGATCCCCTGGCTCCAGTTTTTCTGCACTTCGCTGGAACCCACGGCCTCACAGAGTTCATAAAAGATATCAAAATCATTGCTTTCAAAAATGCTCCCATCCTTGTAAATCTATGTTCTTTTAAACAAGCCTTTCTTGTTTCAGAGAAAATAGCACAAAAATTAAAAGACACAGCCTTTGCAGTTAGAATCGAGAGTGTGATGCTGGAAAAGCACAGCAGGTCAGGCAGCATCTGAGGAGCAGGAGATTCTCCTGCTCCTCGGATGCTGCCTGACCTGCTGTGCTTTTCCAGCATCACACTCTCGACTCTGATCTCCAGCATGTGCGGTCCCCACTTTCTCCTCTTTGTAGTTAGAACCTATTGAAGAGCAGGATAAGCAAGAAAAAGTTACGAGTTGGAAGAAACCTGGGTGAAATGTAGAGCAAGTAGAGCTGAAGGGTGTGGTGAGGTTGGAGAAGGGAAGTGTACAATCATACAGCTGAGGCTACAAGGAGGTCATGTGGTTTTAAGAGCTGAGTGTGGGAGAAGCAGCAGTGCCTCTGGGTTCTTGGAGTACTGGGAAATGTGCCCTGAAGATCTGGAATCCTGGGGAATTGTAACTCGTACGTCAGGCATATTGAAATGATGGCAGGCTGGTGCTGGGCTTTAACATTGGTCAGACAGTGGTCCAGGATTTCTGATGCACTGGAATTGAGTGTAAGACTATTGGAAAGGAAGATTTCTGGAAGTGGAAAATACCACAATGTTTATCCTGCAGGTCTAGAAAAATGAGAAAGAAGTGTCATGTCGATAGAGGAGTGCAACTTGGTGGAATCAATGAGCAAGGGGCTGAGAATGGTGAACTTGATAAGCTGCTGGTTTCATAGTGTAGGATGTTGATGTTTCTTTAATCTGGAGGACAACTGCTGTCAGAGTGAGGGTTGTGCATGCTGATAGCAGAGAAGGCAAGTTGCTCATGATGTGCAAGACAGCTTGAGGGTCAGGGATGAACAGAGGAGTGATCTCGCTTTCCAGGATTGAATGGATTGCATCTATACAGGGACCCAGGTGTATAGTAGCACTTGGCACTTTCATGGGTCTGGTAATCATTTTACACGCAACTGGAGTGTGGAAGAATAAAGTTTGCGAGCTTTGATGAGTTCATGTTTCTGACATCAAATTCTCCACAAAAGCTTTCAGCTACTATTTATGCTGGTTAATGCTCACACATTATAAATGTCAACTGTAGACCAACAATTACAATGTAGGATCGCAAAAATGTCAATGCATCAGATCACAGCTCCTTGCTGATGGCTGAGTAAGCCATTACCGAGAAGCAGCACTGCCTCACCAAGAGAAATACAATCATCTCATTTTCAGCCTTGAAGTGGAATCCAGCTTTAAATTGTGTAAACTATTACTTGAGTTTATATATTTGTATTAACAAGGCTCAATATTCCTGATATATTGGTACCAGCACGCTCACTTTTTAGTCAGAATGTCAGGGCTTGAGCACATTCTGGATCAGTGGTGCTGGAAGAGCACAGCAATTCAGGCAGCATCCGAGGACAGGCAAAATCGACGTTTCGGGCAAAAGCTGATTCCTGATGAAGGGCTTTTGCCCGAAACGTCGATTTTGCCTGTCCTCGGATGCTGCCTGAATTGCTGTGCTCTTCCAGCACCACTGATCCAGAATCTGGTTTCCAGCATCTGCAGTCATTGTTTTTACCGGGCTTGAGCACGTCAGCTGAAACCCAAGGTTGCAATGGAGAAGTTTTGCGTTGTCTGAGGTACCAATTTTCAAATGAGGCATTAAAGCCCCCGACTGCTGTCTGAGGTGCACATTAAATATCCCATGGAACTAATGTAATGAATGAGGAGGGGCTGGGGGAGTGGGGAGTACTCCTGGTTGCCCATCATCCATCTATCACACATCATCCGAAGAAACAGATGAACTGACCATTATCTCACTGCTTTGAATGGAGTCCTGCTGTGCACAATGTACCTGCCATTCTTCCAGGAAATGTTCTTTCCTTTTTCTTTCAAAAATAAATCAAGTACCAATGTTAAGCATTGTTTCTCAAGCTAGATTGGTTGTGAAGAATTACAATTTCAGTCCCGCCAATGTTATGTCAAAACTGCAGACAGTAGCTGAAATAACTCAACAGAGGCCGATGACAAGTCACCCTGTGGTACATCACTAGTCACAACCCTCCATTCCAAAAAGCATCCTTTCCCCACTACCCTCTGTCTTCTATGACTAAGCCAGTTCTGTATCCATCTTGCCAGCTCACCACTGATACCAGTGGTCAGTCCTGTCAACAAGTCACCCTTTATTTACATAGTACATGACAGGGACCCAGTTAGCTCAGGGCCGGCTCCTGGAGTGAACAGAACCTCTGACACTCTAGTTTACATCTGTCAGCCAGGGCTCCCTGATTGGGGCTATTAAACTGGTCCAATCAGGGGACTCATATTCTATGATGTCCATCTGGCTAACCTCATTCCAATCACTACAACATTGCGACAAAAAACACACACACCAAGGATGGTCCCTTGGTGATCTTACAGGGGTTACATTCTGCAAGAAACAGGCCACAGCTGTGCAGAGATCTTAAAGGGATGATGGACTGCAACAAACAGGTTATGCCCATCAAAGAGACATTAAAGGCAATAATGGACCCAATCCATTCCTGCTGTCTTCACCCATGAAATGCAGTACAGGGAGAAAAAATTGGCTCCATCAGGTTAGCATTCTCAAAATGAAAATAATTTGCAGCTGTAGCTGTATAGAAGATTAAAAGTAGAAGTTTTGGAATAGAGATGTGAGCATCTGAAAACAGATGATGGCTTAACATTTTTAATTTGGTTTCGCCCAACTCGCGTTCTTGCTAATCATGCATGCTTGAACTAAGCCACCTTTTCCTTATTTCACAGACCAATCAAGGTATCTAGATCCCTATTAAGGTAGATAAGTCCTCAAGTCCTGATGGAATCTTTCCCAGAATACTGAGGGAGGCAAGAGAACAAATTGCTGGAGCACTGACAGACATCTTTGTATTCTCTTTGGCCACAGGTATGGACTCTGATTGGAGGACTGGAGAATAGCCAATGTTGTCCCACTGGTGAGGAAGAGTAACAGGAATAATCCAGTAAATTACAGGCATGTAAGCCTCACATCGGTAGTAGGGAAATTATTGGAAAAGATTTTCAGGGACACGATGCATATGCATTTAGAAGCAAATGGACCTACTAGTGACAGACAGCCTGGATACGTGTCGTGGGGGTCATGCCTCACAAGCTTGATTCAGGTTTTTGAAGAGGGAAGAGCAACTGATGTTGTCTACATGGACTTCAGGAAAGCCTTTGACAAGGTCCCTCACGGAAGGCTGGTACAAAACGTGAAGTCACATGGTATCAGTGGTGAGCTGGCAAGATGGATACAGGACTGGCTTAGTCATAGAAGACAGAGGGTAGTGGGGGAAGGATGCTTTTTGGAAAGGAGGGTTGCGACTAGTGATGTACCACAGGGATCAGTGCTGGAATCTCTGCTGTTCAAGATCGATATTAACGATTTGGAGGAAAATGTAGCTGATCTAATTAGTACGTTTGAGAACCGTACAAAGAGTGGTGGTGTTATAGATAGTGAGGAGGATTGTCAATGGGTACAGCATGATATAGATCAGTTGGAGGCATGGGCAGAAAAATGGCAGATGAGTTTAATTTGGACAAATATGAGGTGATGCATTTTGGAAGGTCAAGTACAAGTGAGAAATTATACAGTGTATGGCAAACCCCTCAGATGTATTGATATGTAGAGGGATCTGGATGTGCAGGTCCACAGATCACTGAAGGTGGCAGCGCAGGTAGATAAGATAGTAAAAAAGGCTTGTGGCATGCCTTTTTATTGGAAAGCGCATTGAGTACAAGGATAGACAAGTTGTACTGCAGCTTTTTAGAACTTTGGTTAGGCCACACTTGAAATATTGCACACAGTTCTGGTGACCAGAAGGATGTGGATGCTTTGGAGAGAGTACAGAAAAGGTTTACCAGGAAGTTGCCTGGTATGGGGGATTTTAGCTATGAAGGAAGGTTGTTAGACTGGTTTGTTTTCACTGGAACGTAGGAGGAGGAGGGATGACCTGATCGAAGTTTATAAGATTGTGGATAGCATGGGTACAGTGGAAAATACGAGGCTTGTTCCCCAAGTTGAAGGGGTCAATCACTAGGGGACACAGATTCAAGGTGAGTTGCAGAAAATGTATAAAACAGATGTATAAAAGATGTGCAAGGCAAGTTTTTCACACAAAGGGTGGTGAGTGTCTGGAATGCACTGCCAGAGGAGGTGGTGGAAGCAGACACTAGCAGCATTTAAGAAGCACCTGGATGAATACATGAATAGGAAAGGAATAGAGGGATACGAATCCTATAAGTGAAGACGGTTTTAGTATGGAAGGGCAAAATGTGGCTGTGCAGGCTGAGAGGGCTAAAGGGCCTGTTCCTGTGATGTATTGTTCTTTGTTCTTTGTTCAGTTAAGGTGGAGCTCCAGGCTTTCCCCAGCGTCACTGGGCAAAGTAATCAAGTAAAGTGGCAGAAGGATTAGAGAGGACATGAGGAAAAACATATATACAAAGAGGGTGGTGAGAGTCTGGAATTCGCTCATTGAGTTGTTAGTGGTGACCCTAAACTCTTTTAAAACCTATCTGGATCTGCAACTTACATTTTTGTAAACTGCAGGGCTATGGGACATGTGCAGGAAGATGGAATTAGAAAGGGCATCTGGAATGGCATGGACAAGATGTGTCAAATGCTTCCTCTTTTGTGCTGTACCATTGCTATGGCTCTAATCAGTACCATCACTAGGGGAGCACGGTGGCCCAGCGGTTAGCACTGCTGCCTCACAGCGCCAGTGATCCTAGTTCAGTTCTAGTCCCGGGCGACTGTGTAGAACTTGCACATTCTTCCCGTGTCTGTGTGGGTTTCCTCCAGGTGCTCTGGTTTCCTCCCACAGTCCAAAGCTGTGCAGGTAAAGTGGATTGGCCCACACTAAATTGCCCGTAGTGTTCAGGGATGTGCAGGCTAGGTGGATTTTCCATGGTTAATGCAGGGATCGTTCTGGGTGGAATGCTGTTTGGAGGGTCAGCATGGACTCGATGGGCAGAATGGCCTGCTTCCATGCTGTCAGGATTCTATGATCAGTGGCCCCTGTTAAATGGTGAACCAAGACCTAAACTAAAATCAGTGCTTCTGTATATCCAGCAGTCATAGGGTGAATGTTCCTCATGAGTGTCAGGGAGCTATGAGCATACTAGGGTGGTGGGTGCTGGAGATTCCCTCAATAGGGTCGCCTACTTGGGGACAACATAGGCCCAAGAATGGCTCCCAGCCACAGTATATCCCTGATTATTTCCCCTCCATTGATCATGTCCTTACTGGCTTGGGCCTGTTCTTTCAGCACTGAAGGAGCTGTGAAGGTTTCTAGCACTTTCCATGTATATACATATATATTTTAATTAACTGCATCGTCAAAAATAAATATATCAACATATCAAGGTGCACGCAGACTGTAATAAGCAGCAAAGGCCTCTGACAGTGAATGATAAAAGTGGTGCTGGAGTTCAGAGATATTGCCCAAAAATTGCCAGATTCATTAGCTCTGCTCAGCTGCACATAAAAATAATTCAGTAACATATTTGATTTTAAAAACTAAGAGTAATTGAGTAAATTTCCAGTCTTGAAACACCCTCTCTTGCTGAATTAAACTGCTTTGTTTTATGAATTAATTCAGATATTAAAATTAAATTTCAATGCAAAGCTCAGTTATTAGTTTCACAAAATAAATGTGAACACTCAAATTAAATATTCACTGTAGGCTGTCTTCCAATAAAATAGAATTTGGCCTTTGAAGTGTTTTTATTAATCTCCTCTGATGTGCAAGTTCTTTAAATTCCATGAATGTGCAACGCTACTGCCAGTTCAGTGCCTCACTTGCTTTAATTTATTTTCAGGATAAATTCTATTTATAATGAAAATCTTATTAAAACTGGACAAGAAAAATTAGTCTATAGCCTTGCCTTGCTGGGATAAAAACAAAATGACTGACCTAAGTTGAAATGACATTTACAAATTACCTGTTAATTTAAACTGGGTTGAAGGATGACAGAGTTGAGTTAGACTGACAGTAAGTTCCCACAGACTGACAGCTGTGGCCCAATGACTGTAAAGCTCCTGCAGTTAGCACATTTATCCATGTTGACAAGGAAAACTTCATAAGGAATAAATTCCGCAAAAAATAAAATCTTTGCATCAAAACGCTAAGGATGAGAGGGTGCTCTGAGACCACATGGGAAACCTGTCTCATGCTCTAAGCCATTGCATGTGGCCCTGGACTACAGTTAATAAAGCAATAAGGCAGGACCCTGACTTTTTAATGATTGTCGACACAATCTGACAGGACCTTGCCCTGTTCAGAGTGGCTGCAGGACACCAGTTGCCCTGTAACCTAGAGTCATACTCCCTGGGACAGCCATCATTAAACATCACAGTCAAACACCACATTCGCCTGAATGAAGTGATTCAAACAGAACTATCCTATGAGTAGGTTTTTATTTACTTCTATGTTTATATTTTTGTAAGAAATTACAGCATACTAACATATGGATATATGAATTAACAGCAGGCCGTTCATCCCCTCCAACCTGCTCCATTATTCAATAAGGTCATGGCTGATCTGTCTATAACGTCAACTCTGCTCTCAATAACCCTTCATCCCCTCACTTACCAAACATCCTTCTACGTCTGCCTTAAAAATATTCAAAGATTCTGCTTCCACTGCCTTTTGCGGAAGAGAGTTCCTGAAACCTTCTGTGCGAGAAAATAATTTTCCTCATCGTTGTTTTAAGTGGATAACTCTGTATTTTCAAACAGTGACCCCTTAATCTTTGATTGTCCCACAACAGGAAACAACCTCTCCAATCCGCCCTGTCATGATCCCTCAGGCTCGTACGCGTCTTAATTAAGTCACCTCTTACTCTTCTAACTCCAGCAGATAAAGTCCAACCTTTCCTCATAAGGGATTTTGCTCATTCCAGGTATTAGTCTAATGAATTTTCTCTGAACTGTTTAAGCACATTTATATCCTTCCTTAAATATGGAGGCCAAGACTTAGCCAATACACAGTAGAATCATGGAATTCCTTACAATCTGGAAGTAGGCCATTCAGTCCATCAAGTGCACACCAACCCTCTAAAGAGCATTCCACTCAGGCCCACTGCCCTCCCAACCCTGTAATCTTTCATTTCCCATGGCCAATTCACCGAACCTGCACATCTTTGGACTGTTGGAGGAAACCAGAACACCCAGAGGTCCCCCTGCAGACCTGGGAAGAACATGCAAACTCCACACAGACAGTTGCCTGAGGGTGGAATCGAACCCAAGTTCCTGGCACTGGAAGGCAGCAGTGCTAAATACTGAGCCACCATGCCACCAAATACTCACAATGTGATCTCATCAGTGCAATGCATACCTGGAGTATAACCTCCCTACCTCCATGTTCAATTCCTCTCATAATAAATTATACCATTTATTTGCTTTCCTAATTATGTGCTATATCAGCTTATTAACCTTTTGAGATTCTTGCACTAGAACACCGATATCCCTCTGCATCTCAGAACTATGGAATCTCTCATAATTTAGATAATATGCTTCTACTTGACCACTCAGCTAACCTGGAGATATCTCTCTGTAGCTTCACTATCCTGATTGCGGAGACTAGGTTTCAATTACTATTATAAAGATACAAGTATACAATCATCACCCCCTGCACCTTGCGCCTCCCACCATGTGTTTACAAGTTACACTGAGCAGGAAGAATAACTGCCAGGAGCAAAGGAATGCTACTAGTTATGGCACAACGCAATGCACCCAAGAGAATTGAAAACATGCATACTGTTTGCAATCAAAATTCTTCAGCTACTTGTGGTAAATGTATATACATGATTGTATAATGATTTAACTATGGCGGAATATTTGGGAATGAAATTGTATAAGGTAATGTCTCTGAAGGAGTTAATGTTCATGTTATATTGAGCTCCGCCCATTTATTTGATGTCATATAGAGTCTGGGGGTGGTAAGAAGCCATACTAGTCTTTGTAGGGAGCAGATATGTTCTGTACGGCTCTTAATAACTATGTCTGATTAATGTAACGTAATTGCACTTATTGCTATCATGAAATAAAATATCTTGTTAATGAGGAACAGAGCTTCTTCTATAAAGACTCTACAGTGGGGAATCCTCTACTGCAAATAATAAGATGGGTACTAGACAAAGTCTAGAGGATCGGTGGCAATGATCTACCTCAAGCAACCCTTAATATGAAGCACATACTAGGAAAGGGGGCAGGTACCCCTGCCATTCTCACCCCACATGGATTCCAACTGCCTCCTTCATGCTTCAAATCCAGCCAGGATTACAGGAGACTGAGAGAAAGCCAGTGCTCCTCAAACAGCAGGTCCCATCATTGAGTGATCCACACTCAATGACAAGCATCACCCCATGTACACACCCTCAAATGTATCTTCATCAGCACCATATTTCAAAGTTAGTCTGGTCCCTAAATGCATTTCATTCTTTAATCTCATTCAATGCTGAAACAAGAAACTTTTTCTCATCCTTTCAAGTATTAAATTTCAGGTTCCAAAAACTCACAAATACCAATGCCACTCAGTAATCTTCCTCCTCTCCCCTTCCTTTTGACTCCATTCCTTCTTTGAATGCCACCCTCTTATTGTGTATTCACTAAACCCTATGATCTTCCCCTCTCTGATGATGAATGATCTGTGCTCAGCAAAGGACGTAGATTTATCTCTACACCCCTATCCGAATAATTTTCAGGTCCAGTATGATGTTGAATTCTTTTTTAGTCACATTTCACCTCCCCCCCCACCGTACTCACCTTTTTGGACAGGAGTCTCTCCCTATGACACATGCCTTTTCATACGTCTCTAATACTCTCGCTCCACTGAGACACCTCTCTCTGGCCTCATACCTGTACGTGATCTCTTCATCAAGAATGTCGTTGTGACCTCAGACACCTGATTTCTCTGCAGGTCTAGTGGAGAGAAATCAGAATTAATATTTCAGATCATGTGACGCTTCCTCAGAACTGATGGTAGCTGGGAGAGATCCATTTCTTTGCCTGTTCTCCTCACCCACTCTAACCTGCGTTCCCCAGAACTTGCTGCACTCTGTTCTCTCAGATCTACTCCTGCCTTTTATTTTAACCAAATTCTCTGATAGGAGCAATGCTTTCATTATCTGTCATGTTGACCTCTACCTTGCAGAGACTGAGTGCCAACTCTCAGTCACTTCCTCTTATCTCCCCTGGACTATGACCCTACCACTGGACACCCAGCTATAGCTTCCAGGTCTGTCACTGACCTCCCCTCCCCTCTGCTGTTTCCCACCTCATATTCCCTCAAATCCCACACAGCCTCCTTCTCAAAATCCATAAACAGGACTGCCCTGGCAGACCCATCACTTTAGCCTACTCCAGCCTACCTGAACTTATATTTTCCTTACCTTAGCTCTATTTTTTCCCTCCCCTCGTCCAGTCTCTTCCCACTTACATTCATGATTCTTCAGACGTCTTACAGCCTGCTTCTGTGCTGTGTCTAAATCACAGAATCCCTGAAGTGCAGAAGGATCCCATTCAGCCCGCACCGACTATCCAAAAAGCATGCCCCCATATCCCATAATCCCACATTTCCCATGGCCAATTCACCAAGCCTGTACATCGTTGGGCAGGGGCTGGAATTGAACTTGCGTCCCTGGCCCTGTGAGGCAGCATTGCTGACCACTGAGCCGTTGTGCCGTACAGGCTAATTTGTCACAATATCACGCCAGCTGCACTGCACAAAGCACATGCTGTTTATTGAGAATAGTTGGTATTTTCCTGGGAGGTAGCCTTTGTTTCTGAGTGCAGTTCGGGATGTAAAACAAGGGCTGCATGTACTGTATTTTTAACAGGAGTCACCTGCTGCTGAAGCATCTGTTTGAGCAATTGTGATGTGATTGCAAGTGAATAATAGGGAAGACTAAAGAACGGACCATCAATTCTGAAGCTACACTGGTGCTTTGAAAACCCTCGCCTTAATCAATCACATCTTCACAAAATGCAGCGACTAAAAATGCATCGTATCAATTAGGAGAGTACTCAGCAATGAAACTTTTGATTACTTTGTCAGCTACATGGATTGCAAAAATACTTGCAGTACAATGAGAACACATCAATTGATATCACAAATGAAAAAACTCACCTCCCAACTTCCCAAAGCCAGACCACCATCTACAAGGTACAAATCAGGAGAGTGATGGAATACTCCCCACTTACCCAAATGACTGCAGCTCCAACAAGAACAGCACTCAACGCCACTGTTTGATTGGCACCATGCACATAAATATTCACTCCCTCCACACCAACATTCAGGGGCAGCCTGTGTATATCTCACAAGATGCATTACAGTAATTCACCAACACCTCCTCCAAACCCATGACCATTACCACCTAGAAGAACAAGGCATAACCTGCAGGTTCCCATCCAAGCCTCTCACTATCCTAACTTGGAAGTATAATTCTGGATTAGTGGTGCTGGAAGAGCACAGCAGTTCAGGCAGCATCCAAGGAGCAGTGAAATCGACGTTTCGGGCAAAAGCCCTTCATCAGGAATATTCCTGATGAAGGGCTTTTGCCCGAAACGTCGATTTTGCCGCTCCATGGATGCTGCCTGAACTGCTGTGCTCTTCCAGCACCACTCTAATCCAGAATCTGGTTTCCTGCATCTGCAGTCATTGCTTTTACCTTGGAAGTATAATGCCAATCCTTCAGTGTTGTTGGGTCAAAGTCCTTCATCTCCCTTTGTGACAGCATTCAAATAGCCTCCAGCAATTCAACAAAGCAGCTCACCATCAACTTCTCAAGGGCAAGCTGGAGAGGGTTCAGATAAGATTTGTTAGAATCTTGTCAGGAATGGAAGGTTTGCATTATAAGGAGAGGCTGGATAGGCCAGGACTTTATTCACTGGAGCGCAGGAGGTTGACGGATGTCCTTATAGACATCTATAAAAATCCTGAGGGGTATAGATAAGGTGAATGGCAGATATCCTTTATCTGGGGTGAGGGATTTCAAGAGCAAGAGGCCTTTTTTATGGTGAGAGGAGAAAGATTTAAAAAAGATACGGGGGCAATTTATTGTACACAGAGAGTGGTTCATTTGTGGAATGAACTTCCAGAGGAAGTAGTGCATGCAGGTACAGTTACAATGTTTAAAATTAATTGAGATAAGATAATGAATAAGAAATGTTTGGAGGGCTATGGGTCAAGTGCAGGCAAGTGGGGCTAGTTTTCTTTGGGATCATGGTCATATGGACTGGTTGGATCGATGGGTCTACTTCTCTGCTGTATAACTCTACAATTCTACGCCATCTAGGGACAGGCAATAAATACTGGATCATGCAGCGATGCCCACATCCCATGAATGAATGAAAGAAAAACAAAAAGCACTTCACATTACAAATTTTAAACTGTTCAGCTTGATGGAGTTGGAGGAGGAGGTTGATAAGATCATGCTTGTGTTAAATCCAAAGCCCATGCAGTCATTGTCTCAAAAGTTAGAGGAAGGGAAATATATCTCACATTGGAATGTATTACAGGATGCTATGCTGTCAGTATGTAGACACTGCCTAGTAATGCTGAGGACATGAAGGGTCAACCATGAAGTGAGGACTACTTACTCAGATGGGCCAAGTTCCTTTACCTATTGTGTTTTTATAGTTTAATTCTCTTGAAAATAAGCAACAAATTATCATAGTGGGTGGCACGGTGGCACAGTGGTTAGCACTGCTGCCTCACAGCACCTGAGATCCGGGTTCAATTCCCGCCTCAGGCGACTGACTAGGTGGAGTTTGCACGTTCTCCCCATGTCTGCGTGGGTTTCCTCCGGGTGCTCCGGTTTCCTCCCACAGTCCAAAAATGTGCAGGTTAGGTGAATTGGCCATGCTAAAATTGCCAATAGTGTTAGGTAAAGGGGTAAATGTAGGGGAATGGGTGGGTTGCGCTTCAGCGGGTCGGTGTGGACTTGTTGGGCCGAAGGGCCTGTTTCCACACTGTAATGTAATCTATGTAATCTAATCTAGTCATACAGAGACCCAGGCAACAGCTTCAGAGACATGGGTTTGAAGTCACCACGGCTGATGATGAAATTTGAATTCACTAAAATCTGGAATGAAGAGCTGGTCTAATGCAGCTCATTAAATCCTTGCTGATTGATGTAAAAAGCCATCTGGTTCACTGTCGTTTAATGAATGTAGATCTGCCATTCTTACCTCGCCTAACCCACAAAAGACTCCAGATGAAAGAATTGCAATGTAGTTGAATCTGAAATGGTCTGGGTAGTCACCCACTTGTATTCAATCACTGCAAAGTCTGATTTAAAAAAAATGAGACTGGACAGACTATCCAGCATCAACCTAGATACGATGGGTATATGAATAGGAAGGGTTTGGAGGGATGTGGGCCGGGTGCTGGCTGGTGGGACTAGATTGGGTTGGGATATCTGGTCGGCATGGACGGGTTGGACCGAAGGATCTGTTTCCATGCTGTACATCTCTATGACTCTATAACAGCAGACACAGACCAGTCAACCCTGCAAAGTCCTCCTTACAAAATCACGGGGCTTTTGCCAAAATTGGGAGAGCTGTCTCTGAGAATAGACAAGAAACATCCTGGCATTTCTCATGTACTTATACCTTACAGCTAATGTCCCTGACACCACATTTATCATCCCTGATTAAATCCTGTCTTACCGGCTGGGTAGACCAATCAAATTTGGAACATAATGGTATACAGTCAGGAGGGAGTTGCTCTTAGAGTCCTTCCCATTGACTCTAGATCCCATGAAGACTAATGACACCAGGTAAGATGTGGGGAGAGCAACGATCTGCTGATCAAATATATTTACCCCGTCCCCACTCCCTCACCACTCAGTTGATGAATCGGTACTCCTCCATGTTGAGGAACACTTGGAGGAAGCACTGAGGGTGGCAAGGACGCAGAATGTACTCTAGGTGGGGGAGTTCAATGTCTTATACCAAGAGTGGCTTGGCAGCAACACTCATGCTGGTGTGTTCTAAAGGACATAGCTGTTAGACTGGGTCTGCAGCAGGTTGTGATGGAACCAACAAGAGGGAAAAACATACTTGACCTCATCCTTACCAACATACCAGTTGCAGATGCCTCTGTCCACAACAGAATCGGTAAGAGTGACCACCGCACAGGCCTTGTGGAGATGTGGACTCCTTCTTCACATCAAGGAATACCCTGCAACTGTTATGGTTGAGAGTACCTTTTAGGAATGACCAGGAGATGCAGAAAATTCCTCAAGATGATAAGCCTTTATTTGCAAACAAAAGCTGTGGGCATCAGAGCAGTCAGCCCTGAAAGCCCGTGAACAGCGAGAGTACTCTAATGTTTATGTTGGTCTAAAAGCCACGCCCTATCCCTGTTACATTAGCCTAATCAATCGCACTGAAACTACATTATATCCCCTTAACCAATCAGACTCTGCCACAATTGTCTTCTGGATTGCTGCAGACCATCATTGTTGTGTCGTGGTCATCTTTCTTCATCTTTTGTCACCTGACAGCCACAGACACGCAAAGCTGACTCAAGCACAGAACCCAGACCTTACACTTATACGTCATCCCAACATGTATTACTTTGTAGTTATATATTCATATTTATCCATACAACATGTTGCGATGCACTATCACTGTGCTAAATAGGATGGATTTCGAACAAGACCTAGAATCCATGAGGCACTGTGGGCTGTCAACAACAGCAAAAATATTGTACACAATCTGTAACCTCATGGCCTGTTATATCCTCCATTCTATCATTACCATCAAGCTAGGAGATGAATCCTGGTTCAATCGGGAATGCAGAGGGCAAGAAGGAACTGCTGTGCATACCTAAAGATGAGGTGCCAGCCTAGTGAAGCTATAAAACAGGACTACTTGTGTGCAAAATAGTGCAGCAGGTTCTGTGTTTCTTCAATGTCATCGAAGAATTTAGACCATTATTTGTAGAATGTGAACATTCAGATTAGATTAGATTAGATTAGATTACTTACAGTGTGGAAACAGGCCTTTCGGCCCAACAAGTCCACACCGCCCCGCCGAAGCGCAACCCACCCATACCCCCTACATTTGCCCTTTACCTAACACTACGGGCAATTTAGCGCGGCCAATTCACCTGACCTGCACATCTTTGGACTGTGGGAGGAAACCGGAGTACCTGGAGGAAACCCACGCAGACACGGGGAGAACGTGCAAACTCCACACAGTCAGTCACCTGAGGCGGGAATTGAACCCAGGTCTCTGGAGCTGTGAGGCAGCAGTGCTAACCACTGTGCCACCGTGCCGCCCATAATTCCTTACTTGTATTGGCTGTAATGTGATTCTGGCCCCATTGATTTAGATGGCGCGGCTATTGTGCCATTTACTTATAACGCAAGATCGCACGAGAATGGAATTATTGCTTTACATCAGAACTGACTGCATAAGCAATATTAAAAGACAAAGTTAAGCTATCACACAGCCAAGATCTAAGCTGTGCAGTCCTGCCTCATCCAGTCATGAATCGTGGTTGGCAATTAAACAACTCACTGGAAGAGTATCATTGACAATATTTCCATCTTCAATAACGGGGAGCCCAGTACACCAGTGCACAAATAAAATTGACACATTTGTAAGCATCTTCAGCCAAAGGTACCAGTGAATGATCCACCTGGAACTCCTCTTGAGCACCCCATCATCACAATTGCCAGTTGTGTTTCAGAACTTCTCATGCTTCTATCCAAGCTATTCCAGTACATTTACAATATCAGCATCAAGCGAGCAAGTTTGTCCTGTCCAGGGAAAAGATGCTCAAATCCAACCCAACCAATTACAAATCAATGGAAGGGTGTAACAGGGTAAATGAATGGATTGCCCTTGACATAAACAACTGGTGACGATGGGAAATGGGTGGAAAACATTCTGCTGGTTGAGTCATAACTTGTAATAAGGATAATGCTTGTGATTATTGAAGGCCACTTATCGTCAGCACCAGGACATCTCCACAGGAGTTCCTCAGGAGAGTGTGAAAGGGCAGTCCATATTTAATGGCTTCAGCAATGACGATAAGCCCAGAAGTAGGGATGTTCACCAACAATTACATAACCTTTTTAACAATTTGCAACTCGTCAGATATTGAAGTCATATGGGTGTGAATGCTGCAAGACCTGAGCAATATCTGGACTTGGGCTGATAAGTGGCAAGTAGGGCTCATGCCATGCAACTACCAGGCAATATCCATCTCCAATAAGAGAGATGTTAACCATTGTCCTTTCACATTCAATGGCATTACCATCACTCAACCCCACACTATCAACATGAAACATACCATTGACCTGAACTGTATCAGCCAGATAAGCACTGTGGCAACAAAAGCAGATGAGAAGCTGGGAATTCTGCAGCAAGTATCTCACCTTACGCCTCCTCCAAGCCTGTCCAACATCTAGAAAAGGCATAGACAGGAGTGATTTGGAGGAGCCGGTGTTGGACTGGGGTGGACAAAGTTAAAAAGCACACAACATCAGGTTATTGTCCAGCAGGTTTATTTGGAAGCACTAGCTTTCGAAGTGCTGCTTCTTCATCAGGAACCACCTGATGAAGAAGCAACATTTCAAAAGCTAGTGCTTCCAAACACACTTGCTGGACTATAACCTGGTGTTATGATTTTTAACCTGGTCAGGAGTGTGATGGAATACTCCCCACTGGACTAGATGAGTGCAGCTTCAGCAACACTCGAAGTTCAATACTATGCAGGACAAGATATACCATCTAACACCTTTAACATCCCTGCCTTACACCACCAGCACTTGCGGGCAGCATTGTGTACCATCTACAAGGTACGCTTCAGCAATTCACTAAGACTTCTTAAACAATACCTTCCAAACCCATTATCTCTACCACCTAAAGATAAGGACAACAGATACAGGGGAACACTGCCATTTACAACTTCCCTTCCATCCACTCATCAACCTGATTGAATTATCTCACTATTCCTGCAGTGTTGCTAGATCAAAATGCTGAAACTCCCTCCTTCAGTGCAGCTTGCACATACCTACAGCACTTGGACTTTGGCTGTTCCAGAAAGCATCTCCCCACCACCTTCCTGAGGGGAAATAGAGATGAGCAATAAATCCTGGCACAGCCAGCAATGCCCACATTCCATGAATAAGTTAGGAAAATGGTCACCTTTGTCATTGATTAGTCCCAAATAAAAATGATGCTGATGCATTCAAAATGCAGTTTGGGCCAAGCAAGAAAAACTTTCAATCATAGAGGACAAAAAGTCAAACAGACAAATGGCTCAAAAGCTCTGCAACGTTGCCAACTGAGGAATCACAGTCATAAAACCTAACCATGTTTTGTTCTTGCCTTCTTTCAGTTATTACAGTATCTTCTCAGACATGCTGTCAAATACAAATATCTAATCCTTGGACCTCATAGCCTTCACTTCAACCTTTGTTTCAGCCATTTCTCAATTTCCTCACATGTGCAAGCTCAGAGTGCCTCTGTATGTATGGGACACCATGATCACTTATTGTTTAAGGGTGATTCAGCCTGCCATTCTCCCACTTCTCACAATGGTGACTCTCTTCCAACTTCCCTTAATCTGCTCCTGAGCAACAGGCTCTATGGGCAGAACTCATATTGAACTCATTCAGAAACATATTCTTGCAAACCCCAAGCCAAGTTATAAAGTGAAACTTGTGGTCATGTGGGGTAGTTGAGGTGCATTGCACAGATGCATTTCAGGCAGAAAGGGGAACTTTGTAACCACATGATGAAGGAAGGAGCAGGAAGCTATCAGGTCACAAGGGTACATAGTTCAATATGGTCATTGCTGAGCCTGGGATTCCCTTTCCCACCCACAGCACATATCCCATGATTCAGTAAGAGACCAAAACTCTGTCAAACCTAGCCTTAAATATATTCAACAATGCAACATCCACAAACACCTACGGTAGATTTAATGTAGATGAGGAGGAATTTCTTCTCTCTGAAGAGAGTGAATCTGTAGAATTCCTTACTACAAAGGCATGGAACATTAAGTAAATTAATGTACAACTCACAACATTTGAAGCAATTTCTCTTTATTTTCCATCCCAAATACTCAGGCACTTATTCTGAGGCTGAGTCCTATGTTTTAGGCTCATTGACCAATGGAAGCAAACTATAATGCTGCTGTAATGAAAGGATGATTTGGAGATACCGGTGTTGGACTGGGGTGTACAAAGTTAAAAATCACACAACACCAGGTTATAGTCCAACAGGTTTAATTGGAAGCACACTAGCTTTCGGAGCGACACTCCTTCATCCTATCACCTAGTGAGTGTGCTTCCAATTAAACCTGTTGGACTATAAGCTGGTGTTGTGTGATTTTTAACTTTGTAATGAAAGGAAGTTCACATGCAACATGGGCCAGAATCCACTAAATGGCCTGTTTCTGAGATGTATATTCAACGTAAAGTCACGTAGCTCTTTTCTGACAAGCTAGCAGATTGAATCTAACGGAAGCTCCATCAAAGCTGGTTCCACAAGACAGTTAACTCTAAATTCTGAGATGTCAACATAGAGCCATAGAATCATAGAGATATATAGCATGGAAACAGACCCTTCGGCACAACATGCCAACCAGATATCCCAACCCAATCTAGTCCCACCTGCCAGCACCCGGCCCATATCCCTCCAAACCCTTCCTATTCATATTCTGGATTAGAGTGGTGCTGGAAAAGTACAGCAGTTCAGGCAGCATCCGAGGAGCAGGAAAATCGACGTTTCGGGCAAAAGCCCTTCATCAGGAATACTGATGAAGGGCTTTTGCCCGAAATGTCAATTTTCCTGCTCCTCGGATGCTGCCTGAACTGCTATGCTTTTCCAGCACCACTCTAATCCAGAATCTGGTTTCCAGCATCTGCAGTCATTGTTTTTACCTTCCTATTCATATACCCACCCAGACGCCTTTTAAATGTTGCAATTGTACTAGCCTCCACCTCTTCCTCTGGCAGTTCATTCCATATACATACCATCCTCTACGTGAAACATTGACCCTTAGATCTCTTTTATATCTTTCCCCTCTCACCCTTAACCTATGCCCTCCAGTTCAGGACTCCCCCACCCCAGAGAAAAGACTTTGTCTATTTACCCTATCCATGCCCCTCATGTTTTTGGAAACCTCTATAAGGTCATCCCTCTGCTTCTGACACTCCAGGGAAAACAGCCCCAGCCTGTTCAGCCTCTCCCCATAGCTCAAATCCTCCAACCCTGGCAATATCCTTGTAAATCTTTTCTGAACCCTTTCATGTTTCACAACATCTTTCCAATTGGAAGGAGACCAGAATTGCACGCAATATTCCCAAAGTGGCCTAACCAATGTCCTGTACAGCCACAACATGACCTCCCAATTCCTGTACTCAATACTCTGACCAATAAAGGAAAGCACACCAAACGCCTTCTTCACTATCCTATCTATCGGCGACTCCACTTTCAAGGAGCAAGAATCTGCACTCCAAGGTTCCTTTGGTCAGCAACACTCCCAAGGACCTTACCATTAACGAGTTTTGAGAAGATTTGTAGCTCAGGTTGAGGTTTTGGATGTAGGTTTGCTCGCTGAGCTGAAAAGTTCATTTCCAGATGTTTCATTACCCTACTAGGTAACACCTTCAGTGGACCTCAGGCAAAGCAATGCTGAAAATTCCTGCTTTCTATTTATATGTTTGGGGTTCTTTGGTTTGGTGATGTCATTTCCTGTGGTGAAGTCACTTCCTGATCCTTTTCTCAGGGTGTGGTAGATGGAGTCTAACTCGACGTGTTTGTTGATAGAGTTCCAGTTGGAATACCATGCTTCTAGGAATTCTCGTGTGTGTCTCTCTTTGACTTGTCCTAGGATGGATGTGTTGTCCCAGTCAAAGTGGTGTCCTTCCTCATCTCTATGTGAGGATACTAGTGAGAGAGGGTCATGTCTTTTTGTGGCTAGTTGGTGTTTATGTATCCTGATGGCTAGTTTTCTGCCTGTTTGTCCAATGTAGTGTTTGTTACAGTCCTTGCACGGTATTTTGTAAATGACGTTAGTTTTGCTCATTGTTTGTAGAGGGGCTTTCAAGTTCATTAGCTTCTGTTTTAGTGTGTTGGTGGGCTACCATGATGCCAAGGGGTCTGAGTAGTCTGGCAGTCATTTCCGAGATGTCTTTGATGTAGGGGAGAGTGGCTAAGGTTTCTGGGCGTGTTTTGTCTGCTGGTTTGGGTTTGTTGCTGAGAAATTGGCGGACTGTGTTCATTGGGTTTCCATTCTTTTTGAATACATGGTATAGATGATTTTTCTCTGCTCTGCATAGTTCCTCTGTGCTGCAGGGCATGTTGGCTCATTGAAATAATGTTCTGATGCAGCTTTGTTTGTGGATGTTGGAATGATTGCTTCTGTAATTCAATATTTGGTCTGTATGTGGTCCTCCAATACTTGGTCCTCCACCACCACTCTCTGTCTTCTACCTTTGAGCCAGATCTAAGATGTAGTCTTCTTCCTCAATCAATTTTTTCACGATGGGTGGAAACGACAGCGCATATTTCTCGTCTGTGCTGGCAGCTTCGCCACATCAGCTTCATGTGAAGAAAAACAGGGCAATTCTTAAACCCAGCAAACCAGCCTATACTAGCACTGACAGCAGGCACACCTGCATGGAATTTTAGCTTTTTTTCTTAAGTCCTCCTAACTTGATAAGGCTTTCTGGTTTATGGTGAGAAAGTCGGTCCCAGATCACGTTTCCGATTGGTCTACACACACACACTTAGAAGCCGCTCCATCTCCTCAAGTTCCTTTGTTCATGACGTTGCAGAATTGTGTAACAGCCAATGGGAGTTTGCATTTTAAAATAACCATTCCCCAATTCACCAAACACATTACAGCCAAATCGCATTGGTGAAACGCGTGTTATAGGAGAATAGCCTAAAAATTGTACTCCAGATGTGTTGTGGCCAGTGGCCTGTATGGATGCAGTGAAGTAAAACTCCCCCACGTTTAATAAATGATACCATTCCATTTGTTGTCTTAATCATTTGCAATACATCTATACTAACTTTCTCTGATTAACATACTAATGTACTAGATTCCTCACCACTGCAGTTTGACAATCTTTCTCTGTTTAACTAACATGCTGCATTTGTATTCTTCCTGCTAACATGGGCTGCTTCAGATGTTTCCATTATACCTGTATGCCATCTGCCAATTGTTTGCCATTCACTTACCTATCTAAATCTGTTTTCAGACTGCTCATCTATCTATCTTTATGCCATTGGCAAATTCAGCAACCAGGCATTCCACTCCTTTATCCAAGTCGTTGATACAGATACAAACAGTTGAGACCCCCTATCCCAAGGGGTTACTAGTTGCAGATTGCCAATTTCAAAATGACCCATTTATCCTTGCTTTTTATTTTTGTGTTCGCCAATAATATCTATTTTTGATTAATGAGCTTTATTTTGTGCAGTAACCTTTCATGTGGCACCTTATCAAATGCCTTTTGGAAATCCAAATACACCACAGCTACATATTTCTCTATATCTGCACAGCCTATTACTTCTTTATAGGACTTTACTGAATGAGGCATACGCCCAAAGCGTCAACTCTCCTTCTCCTCGGATGCTGCCTGACCTGCTGTGTTTTTCCAGCATCACACTCTCAACTTAGCAGAAGCCTATCTTTCACAGGACCCTTTGTGCTTGAAGCATGTGTTTCAGAACCCTCATCAGAAAGGACTTATGTCCAAAACATCAATTCTTCTGCCCCTTGGATGCTGCCTGAACTGCTGCGCTTTTCCAGCCCCGCACTTACGACTCACTATGACAGAGCTCAGGCTAA
The DNA here is from genome assembly GCF_004010195.1 of Chiloscyllium plagiosum. Taxonomy (NCBI): domain Eukaryota; kingdom Metazoa; phylum Chordata; class Chondrichthyes; order Orectolobiformes; family Hemiscylliidae; genus Chiloscyllium; species Chiloscyllium plagiosum. Next base: position 14,191,524 of record NC_057720.1, read on the forward strand.
CCAGCCTGTTAATTCCTGCTTTCCATCTCTGTCTTTCTTGAAGAGGCGAGGTCCATTTGTTAGTTTCCTATCTAATGGAAATGTTCTAGAATCAAGGGACTCCTTAAAAATTGCAACCATGGCATCAACTATCCTGTCAAGCACTTCTTTCAGGACCCTAGAATGAAGTCCATTAGTTGATGGCAATTTGTCAGCGTTTAATAGTTTTTTTTTGGTTTTCTTTCCCTGGTGATTGTAGAACATAGAACATTACAGCGCAGTACAGGCCCTTCGGCCCTCAATGTTGCGCCGACCTGTCATACCAATCTGAAGCCCATCTAACCTACACTATTCCATGTACGTCCATATGCTTGTCCAATGATGACTTAAATGTACTTAAAGGTGTCGAATCTACTACCGTTGCAGGCAAAGCATTCCATACCTTTACTACTCTCTGAGTAAAGAAACTACCTCTGTCATCTGTCCTATAGCTATCACCCCTCAATTTAAAGCTATGCCCCCTCGTGCTCGCCGTCACCATTCTTGGAAAAAGGCTCTCCCTGTCCCCCCTATGTAACTCTCTGATTATCTTATATGTCGCTATTAAGTCACCTCTCAACCATCTTCTCTCCAACGAAAACAGCCTCAAGTCCCTCAGCCTTTCCTCGTAAGACCTTCCCTCCATACCAGGCAACATCCTGGTTATTTTCAGTTCCTCTGTTCCGTTCACTTCATGGTTTATAAAAATTCTTGAGATTTACTTTTGTCTCCTCCAGTGAAGTCCAGCACAAAATATTTATTCACTGCTTCCACCATTTCCTTCTTTTACATTAATTCCATGGACTCAATTTCTGGAAAGTTCATGCTCATTTAAGTTACTCTTTTCCTTTTTAAGCTCTTGTAGGAACTCTTTCTACCTATTTAGTTTTAGATTTCAAGCCGGCTTTCTCTCATATTCTAGTTTCTCCCTCCATATTGCTTTTGTACTCATTCTTTGTTGGATTTTAAATCCTGTCCAGTCCTCTTCATTGAGCTATAGACTCCTTTTTTTATCTTTAACGTCATTAATAAGCCACAGATGGTGAGTCCTCCCCTTTAAAGGCTTTCATTTTCACTGGAATGTACCTTTGGTGAATGTTATGAACCATCCCTTTAAATGTATGCATGTACCTGCGCCTTTCTATTGATCTATCCCGTAATCCACTTTCCCAATCCAATTCTGTGGCATTTGACCATAGGGTTAAGGGGTGTCAGGGGTTGGGGTTTTTTTGGCAGTGGTGTAAATCTGGAAGTGTAGGGGGATTATCAGTCTGGTGAGAGTCAGGGGTGGGATTTTGGTCTGCTGGGAGAGAGGATATTTGGTTCAGGAGAGGGGACTGGTGGCTTTGGGTTTGGAGGCACAGGGAATGTGTTAGGACTGTGGAGTCAGGGGTCAGGGAAGGTTGTGTCTGGGAGCAGGGTGATTGAAGATATATCAAGCCTGAGGTATTGGGTTGTTGAGGGTGGGTGTGGAGTGGTGGTAAGGAGTGGATTGTGGAGTGTTGCACATCAAAGTCAGTTGACCACAGGACTGAGGTGTGGATGGGGTTGGGCCACAGTTCAGTCTTGAGTTGACAGGTTCAGATATATAGTTGGCCAGGAGTTACAACGGATTTGTATTTCTCTTACTTTTACTGGCTAACAATATGACTTGGAATCTTCGGAAGCTCTAATACAGAAGGTTTCAGATGCAGGGTAATTGCCTTGGCAATTGGAAGATAGAACATAGAACATAGAACACAGAATATGGAATATAGAACATTATAATGCAGTACAGGCCCTCCGGCCCTCGATGTGGTGCCAGCCTGTGAAACCAATCAGAAGTCCATTTAACCTACACTATTCCATTTTCATCCATATGTTTATCCAATGACCATTTAGATGCCCTTAAAGTTGGCGAGTCTACTACTGTTGCAAGCTGGGCATCCCACACCCCTACTACTCTGAGTAAAGAAACTACCTCTGTCCTATATCTATCACGCTCAATTAAAGCTATGTCTCCTTGTGCCCACCATCATCATCTGAGGAAAAAGGCTCTCACTGTCCACTCTATCTAACCCTCTGATTATCTTATATGTCTCAATTAAGTCACCATTAGTGGACACCATTAGTATTCAAACTGAACATGATCAGTGCCACTGACATGCTCCTTTATTCCAACCATATACTAATACTGCCTCATTGTACGCTACCTGCTCTAGAATATACTCTACTTGCTCTAGAATAGCTTGCTCTCCGGTTGACTCTAACATGAGCTGCTTTAAGAACTTGCCTGGAATCAGTCTATAACCTTCATAAGCGGCACAGTGGCTCAGTGGTTAGCACTGCTACCTCACAGTGTCAGGGACCCAGGTTTGATACTAGTCTTGTCTGTCTGCGTGGAGTTTGCACATTCTCCCCATGTCTGCCTGGGTTTCCTCCAGGTGCTCCGGTTTCCTCCCACAGTTCAAAGGTGTGCATGTTAGCTGGTTGGCCATGCTAAATTGCCCATCATGTTTAGGGATGTGCAGACTAGGTAGATTAGCTATGGGAGATGCGGAGATGGAGTTGAGGTGGGGAGCAGGGGGTCAAGTGGTTGGGTCTGATTGGGTGCTGTTCGGAGGGTCCATGCAGACATGATGGGCTGAAAGGCCTCTTTCTGCATTGATGGGATTCTCTGATTCTAACTCATCTCTCCAAGCTGCCTTTGCCAAACTGATACATCCAATCTACTTGTAGAAGAACATCAGTCCGAATCTTCATCATAGCTTTCTCACAAGCCTCCTACATATATCATCCCATGACATCATTATTGCCATGAGCCCATTAGCCTACTCCCAAAATTTGACTTATACAGTTATACGATAAACACAATTCAATACAGCACAGGAACAGACCCTTCGGCCCACTAAGCCTGCACCAATTCCTATTCCTTACTTAGACCCAGTACGTTTGCCTATGTGTGGTTTCTATCCCGCTGTTCACCTCAGGTTCATGGATCTATTGAGTTACGCCTTGAATATTGCTAATGTGCCTGCTTCCACCACCTCCATTGGCAGTGCATTCCAGGCACCCACCACTCTCTGAATGAAAACCTTTTCCTGCACTTCTCCCCTAAACTTTTCTGCTCTCACCTTGAACTTGTGCTCTCTTGTAGTTGACCTCTCGACCCTGTGTATAAGCCTTTACTTATCCACCCTATCTATGCCTCTCATAATTTTGTCTACCTCTATCAAGTCACCTCTCAGCTGCTGTCTTTTCAGTGAAAACAATCTGAGTTTATCCAACCTCTCTGCATAACTTAATCCCTCCAGACACAGGCAACATCCTGGTAAACCTCCTATGCAAAGCTCTGTAAAGCCTCCCTCCTTTGTCATGTTCTAATGTCTACTGAAACTGATTCATTCCATATCTTGATCTTTTGAGTTAAAACCATCTTTGACTATGGTGCTCGTGCTATCCTTAAAGACTGGGACCTCATGAGGAGGCCCAGTCAGATCATCCATTGGCACTTCTGACTGAAAATGTTTCCAAGTGTTCCAGCCTTGTGTGTTCCTCTTGTGCATTGGGCTCTGCCATCAATGAAGATGAGGATTCTCATTCTATGAATTTTAATTGCCCAACACCATCAGTCATGAATACTTGTCTTGACTGAAAATTGTAACATTGTATCCTAAGGCAATGCAAACCAATTTATAAAATTGTGAATGCTGAAGATCCAAGCCACAAACAGGCTCAACAGGTCTGGCAGTGTCTGTGCAGGGAGAAAGCTGAGGTAACATTTTGAGTCAGGTTTTAGATTAGATTTAGATTCCCTACAATATGGAAACTGGCCCTTTGGCCCAACAAGTCCATAACGACCCTCCGAAGAGTAACCCACCCAGACCCATTCCCCTATATTTGCTCCTGACTAATGTACCTAACACTATGGGCAATTTAGCAAGGTCAGTTCACCTGACCTGCACATCTTTGGATTGTGGAAGGATACCGGAGCAACCGAGGGGCGGGGGGGGGGGGGGGGGAGCGAATCCACCCAGACACGGGGAGAATGAGCAAACTCCACACAGACAGTCACCTGAGATGAGAATCAAACATTAATACTGCTTTCTCTCCACAGATGCCAGGCCTGATGAGTTTCTCCAGCAATTGTTTTTGTATGAAAAAGGTTTCATCACCCTACGTTCAATCCGACTGAGTAATGCAATGTTTTCTGGAACAGAATCCATGTGGCAAAACTGTCTGGCACTTTGGCAAGACACACAAAGTTAGAAACAAGTATTAATGTCTGTAGAGAAAGAGTGCGATGACAAAAATGATGTAAAAAATCAGCTTGCCAACATCTCTGGCTCCTTATGGGAGCTAACATGATATGCCTTCCCAGAGCATGTCCCCACATTCTGAAGTAGGGTCACTCAACTGGAAATGTTAACTCTGTTTCTCTCTTCACAGATGCTGATAGTTCCATAAGACCATAAGACTATAAGACATAGAAGCAGAAATTAGACCATTCGGCCCATGGTCAATCATGGCTGATAGGGTTTTCAACTCCATTTTCCCATTTTCTCCCCACAACCTTTGATCTCCTTGGCAATCAAGAACTTATCTATCTCTGTTTTAAATATACTCAGTCACCTGGCCTCCACAGCCTTCTGTGGCAATGAATCCTATCGATTCACCACTCTCTGGCTGAAAATGTTTATCCTTAACTCCGAGCTAAAGGGTCTTTCCTTTACTCTAAGGCTGTGCCCTTGGGACCTTGTCTGTCCTGCCAATGGGAAAATATTCCCAACATCCACTCTGTCCAGGCCATTGGCTGTCTTCAACTAAAGAGTGACCTGAGAAAAGCCAGAGAGCTTTCCACCCCACTGGCTTTGACATAACAAAAAAGAAACAAAATCAAACTACAACAGTGATCTTTTCATTTGGCTGTGATTGGAATGAAGTAATGTGATCATCAAGTTGTGAGCTAACTAATCTTGGGAATGAGTAGGGAGTCACCCTTTCACAAGATACTGTGACTTGCAAATCATCACAAATCTCAGGTCACAAAATCTCCAGACTTTCAAAGGACAGCATGCATTTATGCAAAAAAAACCCTGCAAGAATCTAACAGTCTTGCTACATTTAATGCAGTTCAGTGTATTGCTCACAGCAATTTACTCTTTGCTGCAGAAGGGGAGTTAGCATCATACAAGGAGTCATTTATCTCAATGCTCAAGTTAAGCTTTTTTCTTCCCCTGAAAGAGCCTTGCGTCTTGGCAAACACTATTCAGTCTTGATTTGGAGGTGCTGGGTGTTGGACTGGGGTGGCCAAAGTTGAAAATCACACAACACCAGGCTATAGTCCAACAGGTTTATTCAGAGGCACTAGCTTTTGAAGAAGCAGCACTTTGAAAACTCATGCCTCTGAATAAACCTGTTGGACGATAACCTGGTGTTGTGTGATTTTTAAAACTATTAAGTCTAGAACACACAAATAAGCTTCTCTGATTTTGCTATTTCTTAGCTTATTTTGTTTTGAATATGTGATGCTGAAGCCCCAATGAATAAGCAAGACAGAATGACTCAGCTCTGGGGATGTCAACAAAGAGGCAAGAAATCAAGGCAAGTCCTCAGCACAACCTACAGTCCTCAGCACAACCTACAGTCCTCAGCTGCCTCTACGTTTGTTGAAACTGCAGCCGTCAATCGAGAAGCTGGTGGCGTGCCCCTGACCGGGTCTGGAAACGTATGCATTGCTTTCCTGAGCTGTCAATGATTTTTAGAATGGTTGGCTTAAAAGTGTAATTAGCTCAGCAGAAATCTCAAACCTTTTTCACAAGTAAACACTTGCCTCATTGACCTGGAGGAGTCATTTTATAAAATAATTGAAAACAATGGAGCATTTGTGCGGAGCAGAAGTTTAAGGTTTTATTGGAGCCTCTTTCAAAAAATGTAGAGATGTAAGCCCTTCCATTTCACATACAGAGGAACCTCAACTTGATTATCTGAATATTGGATTATCTGGCAAGATCGCAAGGTCCCGATGCTTGGCTAAACTATGTTATCCGGCATTCGATTATCCAGAATTTGATTAACCGAGCAAAATACTACCCGTCCTTGTCCTTCGGATAATTGAGGTTCCTCTGTGAATGGTTACTTCAGATCTGTGTCGCAATGAAAATTAAACTGTGCAGAAGGGAAAGGAGTGTTTAATATTAATGGAGGTACGAAGCAGAATTGCACTCGATAATCTACAGATCGAACCTCTCTAGGTAGTTCACTATACTTTGGGTACAACTTTCCGCTCCTTTGCCAATTTAACAAAGAATTTCTTTCGATGGATTGTACATGTTCTGTACACAGCAAACTGGCCTTAATGAAATAAAAAAAGCTGCTCAGTAAAGTCTCAGTTCATTGAACGTCAATAAACTTGCTGCAGCCAAAAGTTGTTTTAATATTCTTTAGAATGGCTACAATCTGGTTGCTGAGCAACGAGGGTCATATGCTTACAGGGTTCATGTCTGAACCAGTTGCAAAGACACTGTGTGTGTTGGAAATGATTTATTCAAACGTTCATTCAGACCTGCTGTTTGCTCCCTCATTGCCTTAATGTAGCCAGGCCTTCATTCATAACTGTCAAGAACCTATTCATCTGCACCCGTGCTTATTAAATCTAAAATTGTATGTAAGCTGCAGTTTCACATGTGTACACAGCGACTCCCAATTTCCAAATGCCTCATCATGCAGGAATGTTCAAGGAGCGAATAATGTTGGAGTTTCGCAGCATTTGTCCTGGTCAAAGTGTACCTCTAGCCACCCAAGTGTAGGAGTCACGCTTATGCTTGGAGTAGGCCGCTCACTCCCATAATTGAGTCATCAAGCTGTGTAGCTGACAGCTGATGTAGGAGCAAGAGCAGAAACCAGGAAAATCCACTGAGCAATTAGTGCAATCAGAGAGGGCCACTAATAGAGTTAAATAGCACCTTCTAATCAACAATTTTTTTTTTACGTTAATGGGAAGAAAATGCTGCCACTTAATTTTCACGACAAGCTTGTATTAATATGCTTTATAACGTTTACTGAAAAATATGATAGGCTGTATTTATTACATTAATATTACACAAAATAAAAACATTGCAAAAAATATATTGACTTGTGGATTAATAAAGGTGAATCCCAGAATCATTCATGGACTTTTTTTTTCCAAATGCACAACTCACAATGGAGCTTTAAGCAGATAAGAACAAAATTTGGGTTGTCTGTAAATGCGAAGGAGTTCATTTCCTAAAGACCTTCACCTATAATTTCAAAATTAATACTTTGTGTTGACTTTGTATCCAGATGAGATATGAACGAGATGACAACAAGAGTATACAACTTTACCGGAAAAGATTTGTCAAATGTTAAAAGCTTAAAGAAAGAACAAGACTGCACTCAGACAGCCAAAAGACTATGGTTGCTAAAGGTTCCCACAACATAGAGACCAGTTCCTTTCCGTTGTTTGCAGTTGAAGCCAACTCTCCAGGATCCGCCTGGAATCTCCAGGTTACTTTGACACTGGTAAGGGTCGTGTGTGATATTGGTAAGACAGCAGTTTTGTCCATCCCCTTCAGAAGATCTTAGTGAGTCAGCTTCTCGAACTGTTGCAGTCAGTGTGAGTGTAGGTGCTGTTTGGAAAAGAGTTCCAGCATTTTCATTCAACGGGGATGAAGAAGTGATGATATTTTTCCAACCAATTTGGGGGAGAGTTTACACATTTTGGTGTTCCCTTGCACCCGTAGCCATGAGCTATAAGACCATAAGAAATAGGAATAGGAGTAGGCCATTCGGCCCCTTGAGCCTGCTCTGCCATTCAATAGGTTCATGGCTGTTCTGACACTCTTCACATCCACTTTCCTGCCTTTTCCCAACTGATCCAGAATCTGTCTATTTCAGCCTTAAGTATAGACAAGGGCTCTTCTCCCATCACTCTCTGTGGCAAGAAGTTCCAAAGACTTACAGCAGAACAAGTTCCTCTTCATCTCCCTTTCAAATTGGTGTCCCTTTATTCTGAGACTATGTCCTATGCTTCTAGATTGTCCTAACAGGCCCTTTAAGAATCCAATACATTTCAATATGATCACCTCTCATTTCTAAACTCCAGTGAGTAGAGTCCCAATCTGTTTAGCCTGAATTAATAAGACAATTGCTCCATTCCTTCTTGTTCCTCTAGGCTACGGAGGTTGCAAATTTGGGTTGTTGAAGGACCTTTGGTGAGATCTTGCAGTCTATCTCCTTGACATTACACACTGCTGCCATGATGCGCTAGTCATGAAGAAAGTGAATGAAACAGGTAGATAAGGAACTAATCGAGTGGGCTCCTTTGTCCTGGATAGTGTCAAGCTACCTATATTTCTTATTCATTCACAGGATATGGGCATTGCTGGCTAGGCCACCATTTATTGCCCGTCACTAATTAGCCAGAGGGCAGTAAGAGGCAATCATATTGCTGTGGAGTCACATGTAGACTATACCAGGTAAGAATAGCAGATTTTCTTCCCTGAAGGACATTAGTGGACCAGATGGGTTTTTATAACAATTAACAATGTCATGGTTATCATTAGTCTCTAAACTCCAGATTTGAGTTGAATTAAAGTTCCACCATTGGTCATGGTGGATTTGAACTTTTGTTCCCATTATCAGTAATACCAAGCCTTTCTGCAATTTGAAAATCATTGGAATTGCAACAACCATGCAGTTGGAGAGTATTCAGTCTCACTAGTGAATTGCACTTTGTAGATGATAGACAGGCATTGGGAGTACACTCGTATATCATTTGCTCAAATATGCCTGTCTCTGATCCATCTTTTCCCATGCTTTGTATTAGTCTTTAATAAAAAAGGCATTTTACCACTAACAATAAGCAATGCTCTGCACCTCTCTGATTGACTTCTAAACCACTATCAAAAATAGTCTGAAAAAGATGTGTAAAGAATTGCATATTATAGATTAGAGTGGTACTAGAAAAGCACCATTCCTGATGAAGGGCTTTTGCCCAAAACGTGGATTTTCCAGCTCCTCAGATGCTGCTTGACCTGCTGTGCTTTTCCAGCACCACTCTAATCTTGACTCTAATCTCCAGCATCTGCAGTGTCCACTTCTGCCTAATTGCATAGTATATACAGAGCATGGAATCTTTTAGCAATTAATAACCAGGTGAGCAAGAATTTTCTCCAACTTCTTCTGTGGAAACAGGCAATGGACTAACCAAACAGAAACAGAAATTGCTGGCGAATTTCAGTGGGTCTGGCAGCATCTGTGGTGAGAAAACCAGTTAAAATATTGCATCCAGTGACCCTTCTTCAGACCAGTTCTGAAGCAAGGTCACTGGATTTGAAGCATTAAGTCTGCTTCTCTCTCCACAGATGCTGCCAGGTCTGTTGAGTTTCTCCAGCAACTTTTGTCTTTGTTTCAGATCTTCTGCATTCGCATAATGTTTTATTACAGGACTAAACTCATCTATATCATTTTAAAATCTTCATACCCTTTCTACCAGTTCCATCCTTCTCACCAACTGTTCATTCAGTCTGAACAGGATGATCATAACATCAATATCCTCTTTGAATCCAAGCTAGTTCTCAAAACCTACAAGATTATGAGGATGTCACCAGGAATGGAGAGTTTGAGGGTGAGTGGGTGGGACTTTTTTCACTGGAGCATAGCAGATTGAGATTTATAAAATCATGAGGGGTAGAGGTAAGGTGAATGGCAGGGGTCTTTTCCCGTAGGTGTGATTTGCAAGACGAGCGGGCATATTGTTAAGGTAAGAGGAGAACAGTTTAAAAAAGATATGAGGGACAACGTTTTTACACAGAGAGTGGTTAATGTGTGGAATGAACTTCCAGAGGAAGTGGTGGGTGTGGGTACAGGGAAACAACTTTTAAAAGACATTTAGATAAGTACATGAATAAGAAATGTTTGGAGGAATATGGGCCAAGCTCAGGCAAATGGAGCTGCTTTAGTTTGGGATTACGGTCAGCATGGACCAATTGGACCGAAGGGTCTGTTTCCGTGCTCTATGACTCTACGATTCTATGGCCATCATCCTAACCAGCCAAAGGTTACTTACCTCTATCTCTGCCAACTCTACCATCAACTCTATGAGATTCCCTGGACCCTCTTCATATCATTGACATCCACCTTTTCATCTCATCGATCAACATAGCCTCCTGAAGTCACTTGCAATATTGCCTTTATGATTAATTATGTTCCCTAACGTTAAGGCAAAATTTTCTGAGTTAAAATATTATAAACAAACTTTGAAAATCCTTTTTGAATTGTGTTTAGATTCCTTGAAAGTTTTGGATGTCATGGAAAACCTTTATTCACGAAAAAATAAGTTTGTAAGGGCCAGAGAGTTTTGTTGGTCCATTCACTCGAAATGGGTGTTCCATTCATTGCTCATCTTTAATTTCCTGCACAACAGGAAATTAGGGATCAGTCACATAGAGGTAAAAGTGAGGACTGCAGATGTTGCAGACTAGAGTTGAGAGTGCGGTGCTGGAAAAGCACAGCAGGTCAGGCAGCATCCGAGGAGCAGGAAAATCAACGTTTCGGGCAAAAGCCCTTAATCAGGAATGAGGCTTGTGGGTCGGGGGATGGCGAGGGGCTGAGAGATAAATAGGATGTGGTTGGGGCTGGGGGAAGGTAGCTGAGAGTGCAATAGTTGGATGGAGGTGGGGGTAAAGGTGATAGATCAGAGGGAGGGAAGAGTGGAGTGGATGGGTGGGAAGGAAGATGGACAGGTAAGACAAATCATGAGGGCAGTGCTGAGCTGGAAGTTTGGAACTGGGATAAGATGGGGGAGGGGAAATTAGGAAACTGGTGAAATCCACATTGATGCCCTGGGGTTGGAGGGTCCCAAGGTGGAAGATGAGGTATTCTTCCTCCAGGCGTCAGGTGGTATGGGAGTAGCAATGGAGGAGGTCCAGGACCTGCATGTCCTCAGCTGAGTGGGAGGAGGAGTTGAAGTGTTCAGCCACAGGACGGTGGGGTTGGTTGACTGTGGGTGTCTCAGAGATGTTCTCTGAAGTGCTTTGTGACTTGATGTCCTGCTTCCCCAATGTGGAGGAGACCGCTTTGGGAGCAACGGATACAGTAAATGACATGTGCAGGTGAAACTTTGATGGATGTGGAAGGCTCCTTTGGGGCCTTGGAGGGAGGTGAGGGGGAGGTTTGGGTGCAGGTATTGCAATTCCTGCGGTAGCAGGGGAAGGTGCCAGGACGGGAGGGTGGGTTGTTGGGAGGGCGTGGCTGAGTGCAATAGGTGGATGGAGGTGGGAGTAAAAGTAATAGGTCAGATTATTCCCAATTCCTCCGCCTCTGCCGCATCTGCTCCCAGGAGGACCAGTTCCACCACAGAACACACCAGATGGCCTCCTTCTTTAAAGACTGCAATTTCCCCTCCCACATGGTTGATGATGCCTTCAAGTGCATCTCATCCACCTCCCGCACCTCCACCCTCGAACCCCTCCCTCCAACTGCAACAAGGACCTTAGTATTTTTAAAAAATGTACTCATGCGACATGTAGGACTTGGACTTCGTGGGTTGAGCTAGTATTTATTGCCCATCCTAAGGTGCTCTTAAGAAGATGGCAAAGAGCTGCCATTTTGAACCATTGCCATCTATGTGCTGTGCCAGACCCACAATGCCAAGAGCCAGGTGGGGGTGGGATTCCAAGATTTTAACCCAGTGTCGGTAGGAACAACAATATATTTCCAAGTTGGGATGCTGAGTGACTTGAAGTATAACTTGTATGTGGTGTTATTTCCATATTTCTGCTGCCCTTGTCCTCTTGGATGGAAATTAAACAGAATAGTTTTGACAACGATTAAAAATGGTTACTGGTTTCCTACTGCTTTTAATTTCAGATTCTTATTGAATTCTAGTTTCACCATTTGCCAAGATGGGTTTTTTTTAATCCAACTCAGACAGCATAACTCTGAGGTTCGAGATTATTAGTCCCTTCCACTACACCACCCTTTCCCCTAACCATGATACAAACCCAATTGATACAAACGCAATAAATGATACAAACTGATACAACAACAATTGTATCTCAATAAACTAGTCTTAAACTTGAATGCTTAAATAAAGTCAGAGAGTCATACAGCATGGAAACAGACCTTTTTGACCAATTTGTCCATGCTGACCAGGATTCCCAAACTAAACCGATCCCACGTGCCTGCATTTTGCTCATTTTCCTCTATAAACCTTTCCTATTCATGTACTTGTCCAAATGTCTTTTAAATGTTGTAACTGTACCTGCATCTACCACTTTCTCTTGCAATTCATTCCACCCTCTGTGTGAAAAAGTTGCCCTTCAGGTCCCTTTTAAATCTTTCTTATTTCACCTTAAAATTATACCTTCAATCTTGAACTCCCCGACCCTAAGGAAAAGAGCTTTGCTATTCACGTTATCTATGCCCCTCTTGATTTTATAAACCTCTATAAGGTCACCCCTCAACCTCTTAACGTTCCAGGGAAAAAAAGTTCCAGCCTATCCAGCCTCTTCTTATAACGCAAACCTTCAAGTATTTTAAAGTCAATCTATCTCATTAGGTTTATCCTCAAAATCAACTCCATCAATATTTCTCTGTTAATTCACATGCTGATTAGCCTCCTATTCTGTAACCATTCTATGGTTCCGACTTTATAATAAGCCACAAGTCATACTGATTTGAGACTATATCACTATTGCTTCACTGTCACTGGGTCAAAAGTCCAGGGTTACACCCATACAGTACTATGTGTAACTATACATCACATGGATTATCATGGTTCAAGAGGTTCACTTCCATCTTCTCAAAGACAATAAGGGATCAGCAATCAATTCTGGGCTTGCCAGTGATGCTACATCCCAAGAAAGAATAAAATAAAACAATGCATAACTTTAGTGTTACTTTAACTAAAAAGTTGAACAAAAAGCACAGCAGACTCTTAGATATTTTTTGAAACTTTCACATAATGCTGTTTAAGTATGAGGTTCAAACTCCACTCCAGAATGTTATGACCGAGACGGGGGAAGTACCACTACTGCATGGACAGACATAAGATAAAAATACACTTTCCAGTTGCCAAGATGACCAATTAAATGCCTTATTTATATCAGATCCTAAACAACAAAATCTATCATCCAAGTTTGTAATAAACACAATTATTCGTTTATTATCAAAATCAAAACTTATTCAGTAAAATGCAATAATTGGTTTATATGCACCAATAGTGTAATATGAACCTATAAATGCTTATCCCTCTAAATGCACCCAAAATACACATGGGCACACTTCAGTAAAATCGTCAAACAGGTACCTGCAGCATTTGGATTTCATGCAGCAAAAACACTTTGGAAAATGTGTTACTCTTGAAGGCAAAAGGATGCAGGGTGGGATGATGCGTACATGGGTGCTATTCCACTCTGGCAAGTGTGGCCAAGTCCTTACGTATGCATGGCTGTCTCTGAAGTCTTGCAGGCACAACTTGCTCAGGAAATGTAATCTTCAGATGTGTGTTCAATAATTCTTTCAAGGAAGCAAATAGGCAGCACACTGAACTTGTCATTTCTTTTACAGAAATAGGAGACATCAGCTGGGCAGCTTGTTCAGAGCAAGCTATCCTCCAATCCAGTTTGGTTGCTGCATACTGCCCTTTAACTGAAACAGATGAAACAAGAACCTCTCCTCCTCAGTTACCAGTCAAAATCATACTAGCAAGGGTCTATAGCAAAACAAGATTTACAGTTAGCCTCAGTAAAAAAATCCCAATGTCTACTGTGAACTTTCAATTATAGCCTTTCAAATTTTCACTAAACTTTAAATAAATCCATTTTCCACAATCCTTCAAATCTTAAATCCTCTAAGCAATATTAAATATAAAATATCTTAATAAGAAGAAATCAAAGCACAAATCTAGGTTAATATCCCTCTTACATGTCCTATTCCCTCATCAGTCCTGACCAGTGTTGGCCCCCAGTCAAACAATGTCCTGATTTTATAATTCTCATCCTTGTTTCCAGATCACTGTATGGTCTCATCCCTCCCCATTTCTGTAATCTCTTCCAGTTCCACAACATTTGAGATTTCTATCCTCAACTAATTCAGACCTCTTGAGTTCCTCCAATTTAAATTGTTTCATGGTTGTTGGCTTTAATTGCGTAGGCCCCAAGCTCTGGAATAGCAATCCCCTCCGCCTTACTTTTCTTCTTAAAGACAATCTTGAATATTGGTCTGTTTGACCAAAGTTTTTGTCATCTGAACTAATATCTCCTTGCTTACCTCAGTGGCATACTTTGTTTGCAATCATCCTATGAAGTGCCTGGTAAGTTTCATTACATCAAAACTGTTACTTACCTGGGTGTTGTGTGATTTTTAACTTACATCTAAGTTGTTGTTGTTAAAGACTATGTGAAGTATTGAGGGATTAAATAGAATCATACGGAAACAGACTCTTCAAACCAACCAGTCCATGCAGGTCATAATCCGAAATTAACTCGTCCCACCTGCTTGCATATCCCTCCAAATTTTTCCTCTTCATGTACTTATCTAAATGTCTTTTAAATGTTGTAACTGGACCCGCACACAACTTTCTCAGGAAGATCATTCCACACATGAACCACTCACTGGATAAAAAAGTTGCCTCTCATGTCTTTCTTAAATCTCTCTCCTCTCACCTAAAAATATGCCCCTTAGTCTTGAAATCCCCCACCCTAGGGAAAAGATACCTGCCATTCACCTTATCTATACCCCTCATGATTTTATGAACTACTAGTAGGTCACCTCTCAACCTTCTACGCTCCAATGAAAGAAGTCCCAGGCTATCCAACCTCTCCTTATATCTCAAACTCTCCATTCCCAGAGACATACTGGTAAATTTCTTCCAAACCCTCTCCAGCTTAATAATATTGTTCCTAGAACAGGGAGACCAAAACTTTCCTAGTACCCCAGAAGAGGCCTCAGCAAAATTCTGAACAACCTCAATATAGTGTCTCAACTCCTCCACTCAAAGGTCTGAGCAATGAAGGCAAGCATGCCTTTTCAATCACCCTGTCTGTGTGTGATGCCAACTTCAAAGTACAACGTACCTGAACCCCTAGGTCTCTCTGTTCGACAACACACCCAAACCCAACAATTCATTGTCAGAGGTGCATGTTATGGATGACACATTAAACCAAAGTTACATTCTTCGTTTCTGATAAAAGACCACATGACAGTATTTCAAAGAAAACCAAGGGAGGTCTTCAATATGTATCTCTTAGTCAACACCTGAGAGGATAGTAGCACTGTGACTTTTCACTGGACAAGGAACTCAGAGGTTTTGGAATTACATTCAAACACTGCATCTGAGGAACTTAAATATGGTAAATTAAATAAATACCTGTCAGCACACAAGTTAGGAGCAGTCATGTGCCATTCTACCCCTCCACCTGTTCTACCATTTGATAAGATCATTCACTTCCATTTTGTTACTACTCCCTCTAGCCTTTGGTTGTGAAGTTATCTAATGAAGCCTTTAAAATATTTAATGCAAACCAGCAGCAATTAACAGTGACCATGACACTACTGAATTGTTGGTTCACTAATATTCATTAAGGGAATGAAATCTCCAGGTCTGGACCACACATGATTGTAGATTCACGGAGGTACGGGACATTGCCAAACCCTTGTAAATAAAATCAAAAACATTACAGTTCGAAAACCCTTCTGCACAAGTTCCGTGCTGTGTTTCACACATTGCAACCAAGTACAACAAATTGGCTGTAAAACACTTTGGGATATAAAAGGTGCTAAATAAATGCAAGACTTTCCTTGGCTGCATTTGTGTTAAATGCAAATTAGAAGGTTACCATTTAGAAGCAAAGCCCTCCACAATAAGTATTCAAAGAATTTTCTCTCACACCAGGGTCAAATTCAAAGCAAGGAGTATAATGGTAGCTGCGATAGTGGGCAGTAGTTTGTTACTACAGTTTAATTGTAGCCTTGAGTTTTAATACAGAGATGATTAGATCCTTGAGCAGGTATTTTGGGTGAAGTTTGTGCCTAACAGTAATGTATAATAAACAGGCAGGAGGACTGTACAGTTGCTTTCCAAGCTATTGAGAGAAAAAAATGTGGTGAGTGCAGCGAGGACAATTGGTGTAAATGTACCAAGACATTTCCAATCGAGGACTTTGGGAATGATATTCCCAGTGGGGGAAGTGATTACCAAGTGCTGATTGTGTGGATTGCTTGAACAATTGGGTCAAGGAATTAATTCACAAACCTGCATGAATTAAATCCTTTGCATCATATTGCAAAGGCAGGGAGGCAATGAGGACCATTAATCCAGAATTCTTAATGTTCTGGGGACCTGGGTTCGAATCCCGCCATGGTAAATTGTGAAATTTCAATTCAATTTTAAAAATCTGTAATTAAGAGTCTAATAATGACCATGAATCAATTGCCAATTGTCAGAAAAACTCATCTAGTTCACTTAATGTGCTTTAAGAAAGTAAATTGTCGTCCTTACCTATTCTTGCCTACATGTGACTCCAGACCTAGACCAATATCGGTGACTCTTAACTACCCTCTGGGCAATTAGGGATGGACAGTAAATATTGGCCGAGCCAATGACGCCCACATCTTGTAAATGACTAAATCAAAAAGTAGCAAATAGGAGCAGGAATGGGTCATATGGCCCTTTGAACTGTTTCCAATATTCAACGAGATCCTGGCTGATCTACCTGATATTCATCTTTCTTGCACTATCCCCCTATTCCTTAATTGTTTCTGTACCTAGGTATCGAGCAACCTCTATCTTAAATACATTTAATGGTTAGGTATCCACAGTTCTCTGGGGTAGAAAATTCTAAAGATTCACAAACATTTGGATGAAGAATGTTCGGAATTCTAAATGGCTAACCCCTCATTCCGATACTGTGATCCCATGACCTAGCTTCCTATCCAGGGCCAAGAAGAAATTTCAAGAAATTCAATGGAGGATAATACAAAACTCTGAAAGGATATGGGCAAGTTGGTGGAATGGACAGATGGGTGGCACTTTGGAAGAACATTAAAATAGGGGGCATAATTCTAAAGGGGGTGCAGGCACAGAGGGGCCTGGGTATATATGTGCACAGATCATTGAAGGTGGCAGGACAGGTTTAGAGAATATTTATTAAAGCATAAAGTGTTCCTGTCTGTAGTATATGAGCATAGAGTTGAAGTGCAGGGGGATGATGTTGAACTTGTACAAGATACTTGTTAGACCTTATTATGCACAGTTACGGGCACCACATTACAGATACAATGTGAACACGTTGGATAGAATGCCGAGGGAATGAATAAGAACTGCTGCAGGAATGAGAAACGTCAGTTACAATGACAGATTGAAAAAGTTGAGACTGTTCTCCTTGGAGTGAAGAAGACAGGTTTGATCAAGGTTTTCAAAATCATGAGTGCGCTGTACGGAGTAGATAGGGAGAAGCCATTCTCACTCGTAAAAGAGAAAAAGACTGAGAGGGCATGGATTTGAAGTGATGTGCAAATGAAGTAAGGGCAAAATGAAAAAAAAAATCACACAGCAAGTAGTGAGGATATAGAATGCACTGCCTGCAATTGAAGTTCATTTAAAGTGCATTGGATGATTATTTGAATAGGAATGGTGTGCAGGGATAATGGGGAGAAAGAGAAGTTGGCACTAGGTAATAGATTTGGTGCAGGCACAATGGGGTGAATGGTCTCCTTCTGTGCCATAACAACTCTGTTACATGGAATGTCTACAAGATGTTTTTTTTAACCAGCTCGTGTGAGAGGCCACTAGGGAACAGGTAATTCTGGATTTAAGATGCGTAATGAGGCAGAATTGATTAGAAAGCTTAAGGTGAAGGAAGTCCTAGGGGGCAGTGACCGCACTACGATAGAATTCACCCTGCAGTTTAAGAGGGAGGAAACTGTAATGGTATTACAATTGTGGAGAGGGAACTACAAAGAGTTATTGGAAGGGGAGTCGAGCAGGGAAGACAGTAGAGCAGCAATGGCAGAGGTTTCTAGGGGTAATTCAGGAGGCACAGCAGAAATTCATCCCAAGGAAGAAAAAATATACTCAGAGGAGGATGAGGCAACCATGGCTGACTCAGGGATAGCTTAACAACATAAGGAAAATCAGACAATGTGGTGAAGATTAGTGGGAGGTCAGAGGATTTGGAAACCTTTAAAAACCAGCAGAGAACAAATGAAAAAGCAATAAGGGAGTTGAAAATGAAGTATGAGGGTAAGCTAGCTAGGAATAGAAAAGAAGATTGCAAGAGGGTTTTAAGATGAATGTAACAGCAAGGCAAGAGTAGACATTGGACTCCAGAAAATGAGGCTGGAGAAGTGGTAATGGGAAACAAATGAATGGTGGAGAAACTGAATAAATACTTTGCATCAGTTTTCACAGTGGACGACACTGGTAACATTCCAGAACTTCAAGAGAGTTAGCGAGATGGGTAAATATAGTGGGTATCATTAAGGAGAAGGTGTTGGAGAAGCTGACAGGTCTTAAGGTGGATACGTCATCCAGATCAGATGGACAATGCCCCAGAGTACTGAAGGAGATAGCTGAGGAGATTGTACAGGCATTGGTGGTGATCTTTCAGGAATTACTGGAGTCGGGAAGGCTCCCAGAGAGCTGGAAAATGGTTAACGTTAACACCCCTGCTTAAGTAGAGAGGGAGGCAGAAGACTGGAAACCATAGGCTGGTTAGCATGACCTTAGCTGTTGGAAAGATTTTAGAGTCCAATACTAAGGATGTGATTGCGGAGTACTTGGAAGTGTATTTAAAATAGTGCTGAGTCAGCATGGCTTCATCAAGAGGATGAAGGTTAACATGCAGGTTCAGTTAGGAAGGCAAATGCAATGTTCACATTCATTTCAAGAAGGCTAAAATATAATCTATTAGAAATCGTTGAGGAGATAACAAGCAATTTAGATAAAGGAGATGCGATTTATTTGGATTACCAGAAGACATTTGTCAAAATGCCGCATAGGCGGCAGCTAAATAAGATAAAAGGCCATGGTGTTAGGGTCAAGGAGTTGGGATGTCATGTTGAGGTTGTAGAGGACATTGGTGAGACTGCTTCTGGAGTACTGTGTGCGGTTCTGATCACCCTGTTATAGGAAGGGAAGATTTACAAGGATGTTGCAAGGAATGGAGAGTTTGAGTTATAAGGAGAGGCTGGAAAGGTTGGGTGTTTTTCACTGGAGCTTAGGAGGTTGATGGGTGACCTTATAGAAGTTTATAAAGTTATGAGAGATATAGTTAAGTTGAATGGCAGGTGTCTTTCCCTCAGGTGGGTGATTTCAAGACTGGGGGCATATTTTTAAGGTGAGAGGAGAATGATTAAAAAAAACATGAGGGACAATGCTTTTACATAGAGGGTGGTTACTGTGTGGAATGAACTTTCAGAGGAAGTGATAGATGTGGGTACAGTTACAGCATTTAAAAGGCATTTGGATAAGTATTTATATAGGAAATGTTTAGAGGGATATGAGTCAAGCGCAGGCAGGTGGGACTAGTTTAGTTTGGGAACATGGTTGGCATGGACTGGTTGACCAGAAGCTGTGTGACTCTATGACCCTTCAGACATCAATCAATTCCTTGGTGGCTATCATGAATGCATTTCAGTATTTCAACTCCCAACTCCTTTGGGATAATTGCTCCATTTCTTTTGTACAATATATTATATAGGTTTGCCAATTCATTTCTATTTGCCCAATACTGTCTTATAGCAATGGGTGTATCCTTGATACCCATTAACCATTTTCTCATCACTATGTCTTGCAACAGTTGGAGATAAGTATCTTGTTTAGTAGTTTGCTTAATTTGACCAAAGGGCTTGTCCATTAGATTTCATGGCTCTGCTGAGTTAATGATTTCCAGAGCATGATGAGCTGCTGCTTCATGTTGAATCTCAAAGATTGCCCACTGTGTTGCAGAATTCTCCACTTTCTTCACTGGGAGTGCTGTGGTGTGTGAAAGGAATAGTATCCCTGTTGCACTAGGGTAGCTCCAAGTCCTGCCTCACTGATGTCACACTACAGGGTGGGTAACTCCATCATTTATGTTGTAGTATTGTAGCGCAGGCTTTGGCATCAATGTGTGCTTGGTTACAGTGAATGCTCCTTCTTGTGTTAAACCCCAGCACCACTTGCCGACCTTGACAATGAGTCAGCAAAATGGCTCACACAAATTAGCTAAGGACAAATCCAACAAATCATAGCACTCCTTTTACATCTATTAGTTGCTACAACACTGCTACAGCTCTCACTTTTCCAGGGTCTGGGCAAAGTCTTTTTCTGTCAGGAATTGACTTCAAGCAATTGTAATTGTAACTGCAATGTGTTCAGCTCAGGTTTGCTTCATGAGCTCTGTCTAATAGTTGCAGTAGATTTGATCATGGTCAGCAATGGTTTCTTCCATCATGCCTCCGCATTCATAAGTAGATCATCCACTATCACTTTGTCTCTGGGAAGATCAATAACCATCTCAGGATGCCTGCATTGATATTCTTCAGCAATTTCCAAACAGCAAGCACAACCATCTGTATCTCCTGAAGGCTATCCAGAATGTAGTTAGCAAGCTGCTACTTTGATTCAGCTTCACTTGCCAGTAACCATCCTTCGCACCTCAAGCCATGAAGAGGTTTTGCATTTGCAAGTTGTGGCAAAATTCCTTTGCTGGTTGGCAGGAGTTAGTGAGATCTCTTCAGGCTTTATTTAGAACCCTTGGGTCGATACTTGTTTCCAGGTTTCCTTTCCCTGCTGCCTCGTTGCTCTCCATTCTGTAGGTGGTGTCCCTTCCATTCCAGCTTTCCTATCTCATCTTTCAGGTCAGCCTGGAGGGCAGCTGGAACGCTCTTCAGCAGATGTTGTATTGGTCTTGCATTCTCACCTGCTCCAAGATGGTTTTCCTCAGGAAGATATCCTAACCCTGTAAACACATTGTTACACTCCTCCAGGATGTATTCCCTCACACTGTAAGTCTATGTTTGGCATATTGCGGGTTATGAGTCCAGGCTTCAGTCTGCTCCAGCTGAGGTGTGACATTTGCTTTTCATCTCTGATCTGGACTTTCAGATCCTTGTCCAATCTGTTGCATTGGGCCTGGCAGAGTTTATGGTGCCATCATCTAGTCAGAACCATACTATTGATATTGATCCATGTTGAGCCATTTTGCATAGGTTTCCGAGGACCCTGATGCTGCATGGTTCACCTTTGTCTATCTAACATTTTACATTGATCAGATGTTCTTCTTCTGTAGCCCTCGTGCAAATGGTCACAAACAATATCTCACCTATTGACTTGACTAGACCAGCCTGCCTAAGGCTGCAGATTGATTTGTCAGTCTCGTTGGCCAATACCTCTTCAGTGGCCATCTGCAGTCTCAGTAGCTGCCTTTTCTTGCGACAATGTCATTCTTGACACCATGTATACAACACAGCACTGTTTCCTTTTAGCCAGATAATAGTGTGAAATGATTTGACTTCTTGCAATGAGAACACTGTTTTTCCCATACTGGACATGCCCCCTTTCCCTTTGATTGACGTATTCACATCCTGATCTTTGTTTTGGATTGTCTTCCCTGAGTTCCTGGAGGCTCTGTCACTATAATCCAATGCCTAATCTGTTCCACTGTCAATGTGCTGTTGATTCACAATCTCAACACTTCTGCGCAGGTCAATTGCTCTCCTGAACAAAACTTAATTGGATTTGCTTCTCGAGACAAGCTCTCACTGTGTGACCCCTTATTCCTCATACAATACTATCCTTCATTAGAACATAGAACATGGAAGTGTACAGTACAGAAACAGACCCTTCAGCCCATGATGTTGTGGAGAACATGACTCCAAACAAAATGAAACCTATTTGCCTGCTTTTAGTCCATATCCCTCAACTCCTTGCATATTCATGTGCTTATCTAAAAGAACTTTAAATGCTCTTATCATATCTGCCTGCACCACATAGCAGTGTAGTCCAGACTCCTACCACACTCTGTGTAAAAAACCTGCTCCTCACATCTCGTTTGAATTTTCCCTCCTCACCTTAAATTAGATAATCCTTTAATTGTGCTCATTTACACCTTTCTGCAAACTGAGCAAATGATGTTCTGTAATGATCAATGCATTCATTTTCAACTTGGCTGCTAATGTTGAAATCCTATCATTCATTGTTAAAGCTTTTGCTGATTTTTCTTTATTTTTATTCTTTTATTAACTTTGGTTTGGAGCTATGAACTGGGAATTGTGGGCTGAAGATGGCTTGTGGACTCTTTCAAACAGTTTGTGATAAAAGTAAAGGAACAGACTAAGCAGGCTTTTGTTAGTTCATGAGGACCAGGTTGGAGGTTACTCATGCAGACAGAAGGTTCCTGCATGACATAGCAACCCCAGGAAGAGCATTGTGTTTAAACAGAGAGCAGAAGTTAGCTAATAAATAAGATCAATACCTGGCAATGGGTTCTGGCAAGTCTGGAAGAAACTATACTCAAGCAGATGATAGGTGTTGAATGGAAATTGAAGCCTTGGGAAAAGATGTTCAGTCTCTCAGGGTGGAATGAGGGTCAGAGTTGTGGTTGAACTGTGTTGTCTAAAGGAGATGAGCTTGACTGCTGACAGCATGGAAATTTGTAAGCTCCCTGCTTAATCTCCCACACCCAGCTCTTGGAAGCCCAGGGAGTAGAAAGCTGAGTTAAAAACACCCTTACCTGAGTGAACTGAGAAGGTAGCTTAATAGGCAGTTCCAGAAAAACCAACCAAGTAGTCCACATCTATGCCTGTAAAACAATAGATTGTGAAAAACATTTTAAATACTGTGGCCAGTTTTATTAGCTTTGTCTATTTATCCCTTCAGTGTGTTTGTTTGTCTGTCTGTCTTTTGTGCCAGTGGGGGCGGAAAACAAAGGTTTCAGGTTTAAAGCATCGACACTAATCAGTTTACTTTTTTAAATTTTCCCTCTGCTGAAATTATTACACATTTAAAAATTGTTAAAATAAATTTAGTTTGAGATACAAAACCAGTATTTGGAATTAATTACTCACAAAATCTGGAAGTGATTATGTGAAAGTCTGATCAGGAACCACAATGTGAAAGCAGGCCATTCGGTCCATACTGAACCTTCCCCCTTCCATATCCTTGTAAACCTGCATTTCTCATGGCTGATCCACCTAAACAAAACATCTTTGAACCGTGGGACGAAATCAGAGCACCCAGAGGAAACCCATGCAGACACGGGGAGAATGTTCAAACTCTACACAGACAGTCGCCTGAGGCTGGAATCGAACCTGGGTCTCTGGCACTTTGAGGCACCAGTGCTAGCCACTATGTCGCCCACAAGTAATTGTTGAGAGTTTGTGAGGGTTTTACTTTTACTGTGTTGCAAATACAGAGGTACAAAAGCTCATTTGGTTCAGCTATCTGTCATAACATCATATGGAACATTCATCTGGGGCTCAAAGTGTACCTTTAAAGCTTGTAAAATTAAAACCCATGTTTTTCCTGCTCTTCCCCGATGTTTAGGATGAAATACATTTTGAAGCAGTCTGTTCCCATTGTGATTTGTAACTATTGTGGTTTGCTCAACACATCTATTGCTATTTCAGAATTCCGCTATCAGGCACAGAGGAAGTTCCAGTTTTCCTTCATGTTCTCTGTTATTTGAACAGGAACTGGTTAGAGAAAATTTGCAGCCATTTTCTCTTAATCAGCTGTGCAATACTTCATTGTCCTTTGGTTTTGTTTTTTTTTGTCAGCGCTCTACAAGGACTTTATTGAAGTGAACTGAAGGTGTCTGCCTGTAATGTGCATGCCTGATGGTAGAGGTCACTTGACTATGGCACACCATGTATGGGATTGCATTTCAATCCAACACTAATGAACGACTGCTTAAAGGTCTCATCCTGCTACCACTGCAATGTATTCAGCTGCAAAAAGGCCAGTAGCCATGTGGCATGCACTACACATCTGCTTGTCACCCCACGGACATGAGGGCCCTCAATAAAAGATAACTGGCACTTGATGAAGGTACTAGGCTGAGAAGTGTGAGAGGCCCGATAGGAACCATCTCTGCCCTGGATTCACATCCTCCTGCCTCCTTCCCTCCTCCAGCTCAGCAACCATCAACATCACGTACCAGTAGCCTGGTTCTCTAGGGTCCTAGAACACTCGGAGGTATAGGGGAGCTGGTTAGTGAAAGGGTCTCTTTGGCGGAATCCACAGCCTATTCTTTGCCAACTTCTGATTGGCCAGCTGCTCTTGTGAGGCAGGGCTTCCTTCACCCCTCACTCTACTGCTCGAGCCCAGGAAATTCTGAGGATAAGAACCTCTTGTGGCCTCGTCGCTGCCTGATTGGCATGTGCTACCAATGCTATTCCTGATAAAGGGCTTTTGCCTGAAACGTCGATTTTCCTGCTCCTCGGATGCTGCTTGACCTGCTGTGCTTTTCCAGCACCACTCTGATCCAAACTTGTGCTACCAATGCATCCAAAGAGAGTATTGGAATAAGTGAAGGAGTCCAAGCCACATGTGAGTGTGGTGGGATCTTGTTGTGGGTCGTGGGAGAAATGGAGTTCAGCCCCATGCCAACTTCTCAAAGCATGACTCTCACCACAATGTCAAACTTACTTGGTAACAATGCAATGGTGGCAGTATAACTCTGTCCAAATTTCATTCCTGTATGCGGAAGGGTTGTAAGGTTTTCTCATTCTCAATAAAGCATTAAAAGATTTATTATTCAGACGGAACCCTCTGGACTAAATGCACCATTAGTAATGTTAGGAGGTGGATCAACATTTCATTAATAATTTTACATGTCACCTCAATAAGAAATGAATTCGATTGTTCCTGTTTTTATTCATTCTCCATCAATAAATATTTCAAGGATAAAGAATACTGTCTTTCCTTTGTTGCTGATGAGATGATGATTTATGAATATTAGACAAAAGGGGTGGTGAAATCTGAAGAATATTTACGTCAGTGGAATGACCTGCTAACTCACCTGTAATCTGCAATGAATTTATAAGTTGGAGACACTTTCTGATCAGAAGAAATAGTTAATTGCAAAAATGTGATTTCTCATTTGTCATAGACTCTTTCTCCCTTTTCATCAGTTGTTATGTGACCATTTTGGGGATGAAGCTGAGGGAGCGAGCAAAGACCAATGTCCCCTAATCTGCTGACAGTCACAATAGCTGGGTTAGAGACAATCAGCCTGATTCTGAAATTGGTAGGGTTAACAAGAACTTTTCATCCCATCTGTTGTTACAGCAAATAGATGTCTATGATATCATGGGCAGACACGGTGGGTAGAGATGTGTTCGGTGGGGCAGGAGCATGCTGAGACAATGGGTCAGCCAGAGTGGTCAGGCTTGTGGATCTTGGGAAGGAGGTAGAATC
>NC_057720.1:14217233-14240159 GCF_004010195.1 Chiloscyllium plagiosum
CTTACCCCAGTTCCAACCTTCCAGCACTGTCCTCATGACCTGTCCTACCTGCCAATCTCCCTTCCCACCTATCC
The DNA here is from genome assembly GCF_004010195.1 of Chiloscyllium plagiosum. Classification (NCBI taxonomy): domain Eukaryota; kingdom Metazoa; phylum Chordata; class Chondrichthyes; order Orectolobiformes; family Hemiscylliidae; genus Chiloscyllium; species Chiloscyllium plagiosum. The sequence continues at coordinate 14,217,308 of NC_057720.1, forward strand.
ACTCCACTCTACCCTCTGACCTAGCACCTCCATCCCCACCCCCATTCACCCATTGTACTCCTTGCTACCTTCCCCCACCCTCCTCTCTGACGTATCACCTCCATCCCCATCCCCATTTGCCTATTGTACTCTATGCTACTTTCTCCCCACCTCCAATCCCCTCTCATTTATCTCCCCACTCTGCAGACACCCTGCCTCTATTCCTGATGAAGTTCTTTTGCCCGAAATGTCGATTTTCCTGCTCCTCGGATGCTGCCTGACCTGCTGTGCTTTTCGAACACCACTCTAATCTAGACTCTAATCTATGATATCATGCAATTGAGGCTTTAACAATTAATCCGTGGCATGTTCCATCCATTGCTGTGTCATTATATTTTCGGCTTGTAATGTGCAATTAGCCAACTCCTAATATATGTAAGTTCAGATGATGTGAAATATGTCATAGTGAATCAGATTTGACCCTTAAAATGGACTCATTGAACTGTTCCTGGTTAACTCTCAGCTGACTAGAATGTGGTGCTCAGCGTTCCACCGTGAACATTGTTCTGAAACAATTCTTTTCCTTATCATTTAATCAGCTTGAAAATGGGAGGAACAATAGCTTCACGTGTGTAGTGTAGGCATCTGAGTTAATGAATTTTATGAGACTGAAGCAAAGTGGGCCTTGCAAAACAGTGATCCACATACTAATTTGAGATTTCTGCAGCTACTGTTCAAATCCCAGAGGTAGCCAATATTTTAGCTCATTAATGTGTGCAAGAAGTTTGCAGAGTTTTTGCTCAGTTACAATATGCATGCTATAAGTGGACTCATGCCTTGTGTCAGCTGGTTTATTTAAAGATGAATCCCTGGTGGAGACTCAGGTACATTGCCCACCTGATCGGCTAGCTGGAGGACAAAGATAAGAAAATTAGTAAGCACAGAGATAAGAGAAAGAAGAATTGCATTAATCAACCCCAGGTCATTCAGCTTGATAAACATTGGGGTGTTCCATTACCCTTCATTTAGATTAGATTACTTACAGTATGGAAACAGGCCCTTCAGCCCAACAAATCCATACCGATCCTCCGAAGAGCAACCCGCCCAGACCCATTCCCTTGCATTTACCCCTTCGCCTAACACTATGGGTAATTTAGCATGGCCAATTCACCTACCTGCACATCTTTGGACTGTGGGAGGAAACCAGAGCACCCGGAGGAAACCCACGCAGACACGGGGAGAATGTGCAAACTCCACACAGACAGTTTCCACGGTTGGAATCGAACCTGGTTCCCTGGCGCTGTGAGGCAGCAGTATTAACCACTGTGCCACCGTGCTGCCCCTGTGCCATTTAATATTACGCCTCTCCTTAAGTACAAATCCCAATTCCCAACGTGTGGAATATATGCATTTATATACAGCTCATTTTGTACTCTGACTGAAGGCAGATCCTTCACTCATGGTTTGCTCATCTTTCATCCTGTGCTGTTTTCCTTGGTAGTTTTTGTCAGTATTGATTTGTCATATTCAGAGCAAGGGTGAAAAGGCGGGTCCAGCCCGAGCAGGAATGAAGCCTCTATTCAAGATGTTAATCTGAACCACATGCTAGCCATCCAGTCAACTGATTACATATAAATAGTAGGTTGGTGTATAGAAATAAATGTGAATATAACAACCACATTATTTTCCAAAATTACTTTTTCAAATTCCCTAAACTTAAAATGCAACTTTATGTCACAGACCATATAAAATGAGTTTAGTGAGCATCCCTGCTATTGTAAAGATGTGATTAAACTTGAAAGGATGCAGAAAAGACTTACAAGGGTATTGCCAGGTTAGAGAGTTTGAGCTATTGGGAGAGGCTGAATAGGCTGAGGCTGTTTTCACTGGAGCATCAGAGGCTGAGGGGTGACCTTACAGAGGTTTATAAGATCATGAGGGGCCTGGATAGGATGAATAGACAAGGGGCTTTTCCAAGGGTAGGGGAGTCCAGAAATAAAGGTCATAGGTTTAAGGTGAGAGGAAAAATGATTTAAAAGGGACTTAAGGAACAACTTTTTCATGCAAAGGGTGGTACACGTGTGGAATGAGCTGCCAGAGGAATTGGTGGAGGCTGGTACAATTGCAACATTTTAAAAGCATCTGGATGGGTACATGAATAAGAAAGATTTAAAGGGATATAGGCCAAATGCTGGCAGATGGGGCTGAATTAATTTAGGATATCTGGTTGGTTTGGACGATTTGAATCAAAAGGTCTGTTCCTGTTCCGTACCTCTCTATGTCTCATTGAGATGGATTTCTTGCAATCTAGATCGGGATGTTCTACCTATTCAGAGTGCTTAGCAAATGTATGCTGCCAGAAGGTCACTTTGGGTTCTCTCTAGCTGAAATTGGAGAAGGTAAAGTGTTTACAAAAACCTAAGCCCCTCTGTCCTTCCCCTGACAACGATCTAAAAGTGATGAGGGGAGAGGCTTAGGCTTGGATATTTGGTCACATAAAGCCAAAAGGTTCAGGCTTGAAATGGCCTCCTAATCCTCAGATATGTGGGCCAGGGAGCATATGCTCTTTGTGAGCCAGAAGTGCATCATATTGGTGTGCCTGTAGTATTCGGTTTGCCTTGGTCTTCATCATTCAGAAACAAGGTCCATACCTTGGCCGGCATCGTATGCATATGAATTTAAAAGCCATTGAAGTAAATCTCCTTCCCAATGTAGGGCCTACGATCTGAGGAACATCTCAGGAGAAAAAAAGACATGCATGCATCCAGCAATTCTCATTCTCTCAAGATATCCCAACTGCCCTTACAGGGAGTGGAGTACAGTCACGTAGAGCCCTAGTTCAGTGTCTTATCAGCAAAGTGGCACCTTCATCAGTGAAGGATCCTTTAGTTTCTGGACTGAAGTGTCAATCTAGATAACTGCTTAATCCTCTGGAGCGGAGCTTAAACCCTCAATTTCCTAGCCCAACAATGAAAATGCTACCTATTTATCTATAAAATCTGGTTCTGTGAAATATGTTAATGAAAAATGTGATATCTAGGATTGCTAAAATCAGATGAAAAGCTTATTCATTGCATTTAACACTGATGTCCCTGTTATGGGAAGGATGTCGTGAAACTTGAAAGGGTTCAGAAAAGATTTACAAGGGTGTTGCCAGGGTTGGGGTGTTTGAGCTACAAGGAGAGGCTGAGGGGGTGACCTTATAGAAGCTTATAAAATCATGAGGGGCAGAGATAGGGTAAATAGATAAGGTCTTTTCCCCAGGGTGGGGGAGTCCAGAACTAGAGGGCATTGGGTTGAGGTGAGAGGGGAAAGATTCAAAAGCGAGTGGGAGAAAGCACAGCAGGGTAGGCAGCATCCAAAGCAGAGGATTCAGGCAGGATTCTTCATCAGAACCTCAATTGTCCTGCTCTTCGATGCTGCCTGACCTGCTGTGTTTTTCTCAATGCCAAACCAGATCAACTGTGACTCTCCAGTATCTGCAGTCCTCACTATCTGCTAAAGATATAAAAGAGACCTATGGGGCATCCTCTTCATGCAGAGGGTGGTGTGTGTATGGAATGAGCTGCCAGAGGAGGTGGTGGAGAACTGCACCATTTAAAAGGTGTCTGGATGGGTATATGAATAGGAAGGGTTTATTGGGATATGGAGAAAGTGAGGTCTGCAGATGCTGGAGATCAGAGCTGAAAATGTGTTGCTGGACCTGCTGCGCTTTTCCAGCAACACATTTTCAGCTTATTGGGATATGGGCCAAGTGCTGGCAAGTGGGACTAGATGAATTTAGGATATTTAATCAACATGGACAAGTTTCACCAAAGGGTCTGTTTCCATGCTGTACATCTCGATGACTCTATGACTCTACTACTGACTACTCGTAACCTCCGAGTCCAAATTGTGATCAATCTCAGCACCTTTCCTTAAATTCTCACTGGAGCCAGGAGGAAGAGAAGGACACCCAGGTTCAGCCGTACACCTTCTAAGGGCTATGTAAACTGGGAAGCTATGTTTGTCACCATCCTTCAACACTGACCCTATCAGCTATTCATGGAGCAGAACAGGAGGGGGTCATGGAGCAGACAGTAACGACCCAGTCTCCTGCATTTAGGAGACTTCCTGCTGGGAGTGGTGGGAGATGCAAGCAAATGAAGGAGAAGGAGGCGATATTGAAAAATGAAAATATGCATCTTAAAATGCTTTTGGTAAAATTTAAAATGAAATAAAGAAAAAGCAAAATGTTCTTTTGATGAGATTTTAAATTGCTTTTGCTTTGGTAAAAGATGGTATTTTTAAATGCAATTTACTTGAAGCATAAAATATTAGGGTCTGTGTTGAAATGGGTCCCACATGTAGAGGAAATTAAGTATAATATATATTTCTAAATATATCAAGATTGACCTTTTGCTAAATAATTTATAAGTGTATTCTGAAATATCTGTTAAATTAATCTGCTCATCTAGAAAAAGCATCTTGTACCTTGTCAGGAAGTATCTTATCCTTGCTTATCTCTGATGAGTTTCATTTCATGGCTGAAATTACATGGTAAGAAAAGATGGGAAGGTGATTAATAATCAGTTGCTGAAACTGTCCAGTGGCTACATAGCTGTTGGAAGTAGGCATATCCATAAATGGGGCATTGCTAGAGGTTAGTTGATTATAGGAAACAGGTCACTTTTGCTTGTATGACCAACGAGTGCAGTCATATTGGGAAATCAACAACAGCCAGAGCAACTTTAAATAGTGCAAGGGGGCAGGGAATGTGACTAAATGAAATTAGATGCTGGGTTCTATAAGGAGGCTCTCAGCCAGATTGTCAAAAATGCAATCAAAATAATCTCAAATAGGTTCTTAATCTAAAGGAGGAAAGAAGAGGTAACGAGAGATGGAGAGGTTTAGGGAAGAAATTCAAGAACTTGAGGACTTGGCAACGTTTTTTTCTGATTCATTCACGTGATCTGAGTGTCGCTGGCAAAGTCAGCATTTCCAGCACATTCCTAACTGCTCTTGAAAACATGGTGATGAGTTCTCGAATTGCAATAGTCCATTCGGTGTAGAAAATACATTGTAATTTTAGGAAAAGAGTTGCAGTTCACCTATCACCACCTCAACACTCCACCCCTCTCCCCACCTGTAACCCTTCCCCCTCCCCCCCCCCACCTCCCAACTCTCTTTATCTGCAGCTCCCTCGATCCCCACCTCCATTCCTGGAGAAGGGTTATACTCGAAACGTTGACTTCTGCACCTCCTGATGCTGCCTGGCTTGCTGTGCTCTTCCAGCCTCCTGTTTGTCTACTTTGGATTCCAGCGTCTGCAGGTTTATTTGTCTCTAGAAACAACGAGATATTCCCAAGTCAGGATGGTCATGACTTGGAGGGGAGCGCCAGATGATCGTGTTACTAGGCTCCTGCTAACCTAGTTCTTTTAACTGGTCAAGATTGCAGGTTTGGAAGATGCTGCTACTGTGCAACAGTTAATTAAAGTTCAACAGATTTTCCTTAAGTGGTCCTAAGAGGACATGCAGATTAAGGGTTCTGGGAGGTTATTCCATGATTTAGTTGTTCTTGGAAAAATGCAGTTAGCAAATGAAGCATAGAGATGTGTGATGGGTCAGACCTGTTATTTGTGAACTCTTTGACCTCTGTCACTTTTAGTCATGATGCACTGCTTGGACATGTTTACATACACACAGATGAACATAAGAATCAAGAGCAGGAGTAAACAATTGATCCTGCTCTGTCATTCAATAAGATCGTAGCTGATGCCTATTTCAAATTTTTTGGAGACATAAGCTTTTGGATGTGCCTTGCTTATGGTCTTGCCAGGCTTTGGGGGCCGGGAGTGATACACTCATTGCAGGTTTCCTAGTTTCTGACCTGTTCTTGTAGGCGTGGTATGTATATGGGCGGTCCAGTTCAGTTTCTAGGCCAATGGTAATCCTTGATGTAGGGGCATTCGGTGATGGCAATGCTATTGAAAGTCTAGGGGAGATGATTAGCTTTTATCCTCATAGAGATGACCAGTGCCTGACACTTCAGTGACAATTCATGAATGCTGCTTGTATTTATCAATCCAGGCCTGCGTATTGTCCAGGTCTTGTTGCATGCTGGTCTGGGCTGCCTCATTATCTGACAGATTGTAGGTGGTACTGAACATCGTGCAGTCATCAGCAAGCATTCCCACATCTGACCTCATGATGGACAGAAGATCAATGATGAAAGTAATGGGCCTCGGACACGACTGGAAGAACTACTGTAATAATGTTCGAAGTGCAAGATGATTGACCCCCAAAAACCTCCAATCGTCTTCAAACAGGAGGGAAAGCAGGTTAATGTTAAAGTGGAATCTACTCCATTGGCACATGTATTCCATTGTCAAAGTACAGTGAACAGCTTTTACCATGTCTGCCTCCCATGGCACCAGCTTAGGTATAAGTACCGAGGTACAAATCTCGGATACAAAGGAGGAATAAAAAGCAGTCACAATACTTTACCGAGATTTAAAAATAAGTTAGAAATAAGATATTCTTAAAGGGCTGACGTTGCAGCCATAGAGTCATGGAGATGTACAGGATGGAAATAGACCCTTCAATCCAACATGTCCATGCCAACCAGATGTCCCAACCCAATCTGGTTCCACTTGCCATCTCCCTCCAAACCCTTCCTATTCATATACCCATCCAGATGCCTTTTAAGTGCTGCAATTGTCCCAGCCTCCACCACATCCTCTGGGCAAATCATTCCATACACGCACCACCCTCTGTGTGAAATGGTTGCTCCTTAGGTCTCTTTTCCTTCTCACCCTGAACCTATTCCTTCTAATTCTGGCCTCCCCCACCACAGGGAAAATACCTTGTCTATTTACCCTATCCATGCCCCTCATAATTGTATCAACCTTGATGAGGTCACCCCTCAGCCTCTGATGCTCCAGGGAAAACAGCCCCAGCCTGTTCAGCCTCTCCCTATAGCTCAAACCCTCTAACCCTGGCAAATTCCTTGTAAATCTTTTCTGAACCCTTTCAATTTTTACAACATCTTTCCAATAGGGAGGAGACCAGAATTGCACGCAATATTCCAACAGTGGCCTAACCAATGTCCTGTACAGCCGCAACATAACCTCCCAACTCCTGTACTCAATACTCTGACCAATAAAGCAAAGCATACCAAACTCCTTCTTCACTATCCTATCTACTTGTGACTCTACTTGCATGGAGCTATGAACCTGCACTCCAAATTCCATCTAACACTCAGCCCATTGGTTCATCTGATCAAGATCCTGTTGTAGTCTCAGGTAACCCTCTTCGCTGTCCGCTACACCTCTAATTTTGGTGTCACCTGCAAACTTACTAACTATACCTCCTATGTTCACATCCAAATCATTTATATAAATGACAAAAAGCAGCAGACCCAGCACTGATCACTGTGGCACTCCACTGGTCACAGGACTCTAGGCTGAAAAGCAACCCTCCATCACCACCCTTTGTCTTCTACCTTCGAGCCAGTTCTGTATCCAAATGGTTAGCTTTCCTTGTATTCCATGAGATCTAACCTTGCTAACCAGTCTCCCATGTAGAACCCTGTCAAACACCTTACTGAAGTTCATAGAGATCACGTCTACTCCTTTACCCTCATCACTCCTCTTTATTACTTCTTCAAAAAGCTCAATCAAGTTTGTGAGACATGATTTCCCACGCACAAAGCCATATTGACTAATCAGTCCTTGCCTTTCCAAATGCATGTACATCTTGTCCCTCAGGATTCCCTCCAACAACTTGCCCACCACCAAAGTCAGGCTCACTGGTCTATAGTTCCCTGGCTTGTCCTTACCACCCTTCTTAAACAGTGGCACCACGTTAGCCAACCTCCAGTTTTCCGGCACCTTACCTGTGACTATCGATGTTACAAATATCTCAGCAAGAGGCCCAGCAATCACTTCCCTAGCTTCCCACAGAGTTCTAGGGTACACCTGATCAGGTCCTGGGGATTTATCCTCTTTTATGTGTTTCAAGACATTTAGCACCTCCTCCTCTGTAATACGGACATTTTTCAAGATGTCACCATGTATTCCCCCACATTCTATATCTTCCATATCCTTCTCCACAGTAAACACTGATGCAAAATACTCATTTAGTACCTCCCCCATCTCTTGTAGTTCTACACATAAATGCCTTGCTGATCTTTGAGGAGCCCTATTATCTCCCTAGTTACCCTTTTGTCTTTAATGCATACATAAAAACCCTTTGGATTCTCCTTCATCCTATTTGCCAAAGCTATCTCATGTCCTCTTTTTGCCCTCCTGATTTCCCTCTCAAGGATACTCCTACTGCCTTTATACTCTTCTAAGGATTCACTCGATCTCTTCTGCCTCTAGCTGACATATGTTTCCTTTTTCTTAACCAAAACCTCAATTTATCTCGTCATCCAGTTTTCCCTATACCTACCAGCCTTTCCTTTCACCCTAACAGGAATGTGCTGTCTCTGGACTCTCTTTATCTCATTTTTGAAGACTTTCCATTTTCCAGCCATCCCTTTACCTGTGAAAATCTGCCCCCAATCAGCTTTTGAAAGTTCTTGCCTAATACCGTCAAAATTAGTCTTCCTCCAGTTTAGAGCTTCAACTTTTAAATACAGTCTATCCTTTTCCATCACTGTTTTAAAATTAATAGAATTATGGTCGTTGGCCCCAAAGTGCTCTCCCACTGACACCTCTGTCACCTGCCCTTCCTTATTTCCCAAGAGCAGGTCAAGTTCTGCACATTCTCTAGGAGGTACATCCACATACTTAACAAATTCGTCTCCGTTTAAACCCTTAACACTATGGCAGTCCCAGTATATGTTTGGAAAGTTAACATCCCCGACCATAACCACCCTATTATTCTTCCAGATAACTGAGATCTCCTTATTACTTTGTTTCTCAATTTCCCTCTGACTATTGGGGGGTCTATAATACATCCCAATAAGGTGATCATCCCTTTCTTATTTATCAGTTTCACCCAAATAACTTGCCTGGATGTATTCCAAGGAATATCCTCCCCAAGAACAGCTGTAATGTTATCCCTTATCAAAAATGTCACTCCCCCTTCTCTCTTGCCTCCCGTTCTGTCCTTCCTGTAGCATTTGTATCCTGGAACCTTAAGCTGCCAGTCCTGCCCATCCCTGAGCCACGTTTCTGGAATTGCTAAGGTATTCCAGTCCCATGTTCCTAACCATGTCCTGAGTTCATCTGCCTTCCCTGTTAGGTCTCTTGCATTGAAATAAATGCAGTTTAATTTATCAGTCTTACCTTGTTCTCTGCTTTGTCCCTGCCTGCCCTGACTGTTTGACTCACTCCTCTTCCCAAGTGTACCAGTCTCAGATTCATCTCTTTCCTCACTAATTCCCTGGGTTCCACACTCCATCCCCCACCCCCACCTTACTAGATTAAATCCTCCCAAGCAGCTCTAGCAAATCTCCCTGCCAGGATATTAGACTCCTTCCAATTCAGGTGTTATCTGTCCTTCTTGTACAGTTCAGCTCTATCCCAGAAGGGATTCCAATGATCCAAAAATGAGAACTCTTCTCCCCTGCACCAGCTTCTCTGCTATGCATTCATCTGCTCTATTCTCTTATCACTAGCTCGTATCACCGGGAGTAATGATTAATAAAAGGAGTTTTAAATTAACTCCTGAACACATAAGAGCTGGGTAATATGTAATTTTCTACAATGGAGGTCGCTTTTTCTTTCATTAACAGATAAGGGTGTCACTGGTTAGGCCAGTATTTATTGCTGATCCCCACCTGCCCAGAGGGCATTTAAGAGTCAACCACATTGCTGTGGGTCTGGAGACACATGTAGGTTAGAGCAGGGTAAGAATGGCTGTTTCCTTCCATAAAGGGCATTAGTGAGCCAAACAGGTTTGTTTTGAGCTTGAACCTTGAACAATTTAACTCTTCACTCTAAAGTTAGGTAGTTTAAACACCTAATGCTTCGCTGGACAATTTGGGAATATCGTATGGAATATTTTTAACGCAGAGGGGCTGGAGGCATCCAGATGCTGTCAGAGATGATTGAATAGCTATGTACAGAATATGCTTATGGTTGCACAGGGGTCAGGTCCACAGACCAATCAAGATCTGGACAGTATCCAGGCTTGGGCTGACAAATGGCAAGTAACATTTTCACCATACAAATGTTAGGCAATAATCATCATCAATAAGAGACAATTTAACTATCATTCTTGATATTCAATGGTGGGACTATCACTGAATCCCCCACTATCAAAATCCTTAGGGTTATCATTGACCAGAAACTCACCTGGACTCACTACATAAGCACAATGGCTACAAGAGCAGATCAGAGGCGAGGAATTCTGTGGCAAGTAATGCATCTTCAGAATCCACAAAAGCTGTGCACCATCCACAAGGCGTACGTCAGGAGTGTGATGGAATGTAATTCCCACTTCTCTGGATGAGTGTATCTCCAACAACACTCAAGAAGCTTGACACCATCAAGGTCAAAGCAGTCTACTTGATTGGCACCGCAAGCACAAGTATCCATTCCCTCCATTGCTAATGCTCAGTAGCAGCTGTGTGTACTATCTACAGGATGCACTGTAGAAATTCACCATAGGTCCTCAGACAGCACCTTTCAAACTCATCACCACTTCAACCGATATATGGGAACACCATACAGAGCATCAGATACCACCACCTGCAAGTTCACCTGTGAATTACTCAGTATCCTATTTGGAAATGTATCATTGTTCCTTCACTGTCACGAGGTCAAAGTCCTGGAATTGCCTCCCTAAAGGCATTGTGGGTCAACTGACAGGAGTGGTTCAAGAAGGCAGCTCACCTCCACCTTCTCAAGGGCAACTAGGGATGGGCAATATGTGCTGGCCAAGCCAACGATGCCCCATGTCTCATGAGCAGTGATTGTTGTTGTTGATGCAAATGTAATGGCTAATTTGCAACAAAGTCCCACACACAGAGTATGGTTTAAAGGTCTGATTTTGGTTTGAGAAGGAACGTGAAGGAGAACCCCTTCACTTTTATAAAGAGTGCCATGGAATAGTTTTACTTACAGTTGGAAAACAAGCAGGTCCATCCTTTCATCAAAACGACAGCATCGCCTGACAATGTAGCACTCTGTAAGTGCTACAGTGAAGGGTCAGACTTAATTATGTGCTCATATCCTGGAATATAGACAATCTTCTGACTCGAGTCTGTATGCTACCAACTATATCGAGTTATTATCATTAGTTAAACTCTTGTACATTTGCTTTCAAGAAGAAGTTTGACATAATTCTTAGGGCTAAAGTGAACGAGGGGTATGAGGACAAAAAGAGAACAGGGTCCTGAGTTGGAAGTGATCAGCAATGATCGCATGGAATAGTGGAGCAGGTTTGAAGGGCCAAATGGCCTCCAAATCGTCCTATTTTCTGATTCCGTTTGGAACCTCTTACATGGGAATCTTCAAGCCTCGCTTGAAACCTTAGCAGAAACATCCTGAAGAACTGGTCTCAGCCGCAACCTCAAGGAAACTTATATCCTTTACTGATTGGTTTCTGGTCAAGTTCCAGTCCATCCATCCATTAAGATCAATGAAGAATTCCTCTCAAATGTAGAACATTTCCCTTACCCAGGAAGCAACCTCTCACCTAAAGCTGACATCGAGGTGGAGGTCCAACACTGCATCCAGTCTGTGAGTGCCACCTTTGGATACCTAAGGAATAGAATCTTCAACAACTTTGACATCCGTGCTGATAGCAAGGTCCTTGTGTATAAGAAGTAATCCTTCTGATCCTTCTATAGATGTTCAAAATTTGGACGATGTATAGAAGCCAACTCAAGACCTTTGAGAAGTACCATGAGCATTGTTTGCAATGGATTCTCCCCATCAGCTGGGAGGACTAACATCACTGTCTTTGAAGGGGCCAAAAACGCTAGTATCAAGGCGTGATCATTCAAAACCAACTCCACTGGCCTAGCCACGTGTGCAGGCTGCTGAATTCCAACTACCAAGCAAATCGTCTTCACCCAGCTCCAGGAAGGCACTCAAATGAGACATAGACAAAAAAAGTGTTTCAATTACTTCTCTCAAGGCTTCCCTCAAGGAATGGGTGGTATGGCGGCTCAGTGGTTAGCACTGCTGTCTCACAGCCCCAGGGACCTGGGTTCAATTCCCTCAGGCAACTGTGTGGAGTTTCTGCATTCTCCCTGTATCTGTGTGGGTTTCCTCCCACAGACCAAGGATGTGCAGGTTAGGGGAATTGGTCATGCTAAATTGTGCATAGTGTTCAGTTCACTAGTCAGGGGGAAATGGGTCTGGATGAGTTACTCTTTTGAGTGTCAGTGTGGACTTGTTGGACTGAACGCCCTGTTTTCACACTGTAGGGAATTTAATCTAAATGCAATGCAAATATCAATGCATAGGAGATCCTTGTTCACAAGAAACTGATTTTGAAGAAGCTCCTGTTAGGCATCATGACATCCTTTTAGTCTCACCAGTAATTGGCAGGAAACCCATTTATAAAATGTTGCCAAATTATTATAGAGTAAGTGAAAAAAACCCACATTTCTGGGATTCCAGTCCAAAATTCCTTCACCTGCCTGACTTTCCCATCCAGGTTTTAGATTATGTAACATATATGTTAAGGAGCAGCCATGTTGGTAATTTCGATTTGGATTTACTGAGTGCAACAGGGGTCTTGACAACGAGAACATTACATTTTTTTTATCTCGGAGACCTGAAACTAATGAATCTCAAACAGGCACTTACCTGGATAATACTGGATCACTCACCCATTTAAGCCTCCAGTATGCCAAAGGTCCTGACCCCACCCTACTCGCACTGACCGGGAGCTGCCAACTAATCAGAGGCCAGCATCTCCGGAGTACCTGTAGCACCACCAGAAGTGGTGGCCACTGCCAGTATTACACTCAGGTGGGCTCAGCGATGGATTCCAAGATGCCGGTGAGTCTGAGCAGGACGGGGTATTCACAGGGATGTGGGTTTCTGGGGAGAGGGTGATAAGGAAGGGTGGTAGTTTCTGGCTTGGTCCCTCACCCGCTTCGTCCAAATGCCAGATCACCCCCGACTTGGCAAAGGGTGTTCATGAATGAGAGATGTGTGTCCCCTCTCCACCAAACCTCATTGGGTTTGTCAGGAGGCTGCGTGGGTTTCCTCCGGGTGCTCCGGTTTCCTCCCACAATCCAAAAATGTGCAGGTTAGGTGAATTGGCCATGCTAAATTGCCCATAGTGTTAGGTGAAGAATGGGTCTGGGTGGGATGCTCTTCGGAGGGTCGATGTGGACTTGTTGGGCCGAAGGGCCAGTTCCCACGCTGTAAGTAACCTAAGTCTAAGTCTAAGTATCCTTAAATAAAAAGACCCTCCTCATCTGCTGCTGATTGTCTATCATCTAAGAAGGGTTAGGTGATCCTTTAATGGTCCCACGAGGTCCTTAATTGGTCTCTGGACTGTAAGGTAGTCGACAAGTCTTCGTGTCCTAGACTTACCACCATCTCGCTCAACTGGACCTCGCCCACTCAGGAACTCATCTGGCAGGGGAGGAGCATTCAATTTTACTTCTAGATAAAAATTATATCCATCACATGCATCTAAACTATAGTTCAAAATAAAGCTGGTGGATCAATATTCAATGCCAATGCCATTGATGGATAATTTCTTACAACGCTTACACAACGATCCTTTGGCCACTATTTTTGTTGAAGTGATTTTGTTCTCTCTGAAAATAACAGGAATGCAACATAATTGTTTACGGACCAATACTGCTAGCGTTGATTTCTGAAATAACGTTGCAGCAAAATCATCTTCAATTCACAGCTAAATTCTTTCATACACAAATATTCTAAAAGGAAATAGATCTTTGTTTAAGAATTTCTCTTCAACCTTGCATTTCTGAGTGGAAAGGGGAGTGGAATAGCTTAATAATTGCACTTTCTCTTGCAGAATAATTAGTAAAATAGTTTCCACTCCATTCGATGTACACTTCCTGTGGGAGGTGCACTGTTACTGGAGGAAATAAGTATGTCTTCTATGATGGTAGAATGCCTGCATGCAAACTTCTCCAAACGAGAAAATTGAAATTAACATTCTGTCTAAAATAACAAAGGATTTTTATATTATCTTCTCCACATCAGTAAGATATAGCATACATTGATTACAGACTTCATTCATTCTTTCTCCTTAGTTTCCCATCATTTTGCCGTTTCATGCACTAGCATAATTGCAATATTAAAAATTATTGCAGAATAATTGACTATCACCGTAACAAAAAAACAATTGTCCATGACATTGAACCCTTCAATGTAATGGGTAGTTTTCAATTTCTTTTTCACTTCTTGCAAGAAAAATATAATTCCGTTGATTATACGAAGAAAAATAACCTTGTCATTCGTTAACTTCAATGAAATTAAATGAACCAACAGAATTGACAAACTATTGTGACAAGACTCCCTTCGCAGTATCTAGCTAGTGGAATAGACAATATAAAGGGTGAGGAATTACATTTGAGGAGAATAATCTTTCCTAATACAATGCTGCATAATTAACTTGTTAATTAGAAAATCTAAGATTACACATTCAAGCTGCCTTCACAGCCTTATCATTGTCAAAAGCCTGAGAGAACCATCCCTGACCTGGAGGTTTTCTGATCAAGATCAATTGTCCATGTGATTGTCAAGATGGTCAGTGGAGAGCCAGGTGAATCTTCATGTTTGCAATTTTTATATTTGCACTTTCCCATGCATGAAGATTTTTGCAAAAGTTCCAAAAAAGAAGTTGCATTGAAATGGCACTTTTTGTGGCCACAAAATGGCCAACATTTACTTCTGTCCATAGCTACCCTGTAGAAAATGGTGGCAAACTGCTGCAAACAATGAAGTGCAAGTACACCAGCAGTGTTTTTGCAAAGGGAGCTCCTGAATTTTGCCCAAGCAGTAGTGAAGAATAGCAAGACCACAAGACTGAAGAGCAGAAGCAGGCCTTTCAGCCCATCAACTCTGCCCTGATATTCATCAAGATCATGGCTGAATAGTAATCCTCTACTCCATTTTCATGCCTTTTTCCCATAACCCTTGAATTAAAAATGTCCTTGAATATACTTAATGACTCAGCTTCGGCAGTTCTTCCTGCTAAGGAATTCCGTAGAATCAAAAACATCTGAGAGAAAAAGTTTCCCTCTGTCTTAAATAGAAGAGTCCTAGCACTGAAATTATGCCCTTTCATTCTTTATTCTTCCACAAGGGAAAACAACCTCTATACCTTACCCTGTCAAACCCTCAATGAATCTTATATGCTTCAAGAAGTCCCTTTTTCATTCTACTTACCTCCAATGAACATAAGCCAAACCTACTCAGTCTCTCCTCAGAATGAAGTGCTTCCACAGCCAGGATTAACCTAGTGAAACCTTTATGGACTATGTCCAAAGCTAGTAGGTTTAAATTTAGGGGGCCAGAATTATTTATTGAATTTCAGCTATGGTTTGGCCAGTGTCTTATATAGTTTTAGCAATAGCTTCTTACTGTCATACCCCATTCCTTTTGAAATAAAGGACAACATTCTATTTGCCTCCCTTATCACCTGCTGACCCCAGATGTAAATTACATCAACTGGTTCCCCTTTTGAAGGCTATGCGGTTCTGAAACAGAATGTTGTTTGGCTTGGTGCAGATGTATCCCATTTTTCTGCTGCTCTTGAGCTTCTAGGTGGTGGTGGGCGCAGGGTTGGGAGATGTTGTGGAAAAGAGGGATTCATGTCAAGTCATTCTTTCTAAGTAAAGCATGTGACAGCCAATTAGCTTAGGATATGATGTCACACACAACAGTGAGGAGATGACTAGACACTTTGCTTTTGTAAAGTTGGCTGAGCAATGGAGGCTGCTGGAGATAACCACTGGAGACACAGCAGCATAGCACTCCTTCAGTACTGTGTCAGTTAGATTCTGTGTTCAATTCTCTGGCATGGGATTGAGCGTAACTTTTTGATGCAGAGTTCAAAGTGCTACTGACTAACACACAACTATCTACCTTTTAAAATTTCTAGGTAATGTCCTGGATCTTATATCAAGTGCAGTGCTTGCTCTAAAAATCATCTATAAAAGTACAAGCATGTCTCAATGAATTAAAATGCTCAAGGAAAAGTTCGAACGCTTTTGGCATGAATTTAGCTTGATATCTGCAAATATATTGTATACTTTATCACAGTTACAAAAGTTTAAGAAATTATTGATCAGAAGGTGTATAAAATTGTTTACATTTGGCCATATATTTGCATTTTGGAATGTTAATATGTTTTCTTATTTGTTGTCTATATAATGACAATGGTGACAGGGCAATGTTTAACCATAGTTACCAGAAGAAGAGGGCAATGATCTTGTCATATTGTTGTATTACTTCTGGTGCTGATATTCTCACGATCTTGTTAGGTACAGCATTGCAAGACACTGAGCCAGCAAAATGAGGAGCAGAACCTGGAAGTGATGATGTCCCAGTATTTGAGGAGAAATTGTAGGGGGTCAAGCAAGAAAGCTGCTGGGTCCTAGATAGTGTCAAGCTTTTGACTTGTTGTTGCGGTTGCTATGTACATTATATGGTGGTCATAGAAACATAGAAGATAGGAGCAGGACTAGGCTATTTCTATCATTCAATACGATCATCATTGATCATTCAACTCAACACCCTTTTCCCAACTTTTCCCCAAACCCTTTGATCTCTTTAGCCTCAAGAGCTATATCTAATTTCCCCTGTTTACTCCGTAGAGCTAAGAACAATATCTAATTCCTTTTCACTCCTGACTTGGAGTCTTGAAGAAGATCAACAGGTTTTGTGAATTACTAAGTCAATCACTCATTATCGTTGTCACACTTTTGTGGCCATAGTAATTCTGTCAGTGGCTCAGGTAAATGTTTGGTTGCTGGTGATTCTCAAGATATTGTTAAAGTGATACTCAGTTACGGCGGTCCCATCAAATGTCAAGGTGACACAATTGAGTTTCTATTGACTGGAGATGGTCACTGACTAACAACTTGTGTGTCACAACCTTCCAACCAAGACTGGATGTTGTCTAACCCTGCGTCGGCTACTTTAATATTGGTGCAGTTATCATTGGAATTGGATTTGGAATTGGAATTGTCAGTAAACAACTTTATTGAGGATATAATGACAGAGGGAAGGATGCTAATGAAGCAGGTAATATTGGCTATGTCAGTGGTTTCAAAACTGTTTTGGTTGAAGGACCCATTTCCAAATGATTTAGTAAGCAGGAACTCTACCACCTAAATGATAAATCTGTATGGTACAAGGAATAAGAAAGTGCTGCATGGAAAGAGTATGTTAATATTGCTTTTAAGAAAGCAGGTAATTACTTAAAGTAGAAATTTGGGGACTATTTCACTGAAGTAGTCAGCAATAAGACAGACCAGACAAACATGAAATAAGGATAAGTGCAACTTCACGAACAGCCTACAGAATGCCATTTGAATGGCTTTTAATGTGTCGAAAGATTACATGTTAATGGAATACATAACCAGTTTACAGGTCTTAATAAATACAAAGCTATTGGACAAATCAGTATTAAAAACAGTTTCACCATATTTGGATATTTAACAGGTTCGAAGCAGCTTGCCATTTTATTGTTTCAAAAAAAAATCTTCCCATAAATATAGCTGTTTCCTTTGTATTCAATTGCACATGACAATCTCTGCAATACTTTACAGGCCTATTCAAGCCCAGCCTAGTTTCTCAATGTTACAGGAATTGTTGTAGCAGGGTGAAATCGGACAAACCTGCATCTTTTCCAAGAATAAAGCTAACAAGAGATTAATATAAACAGGGAAGATGCTGGAAGTACTCAGCAGCATTATAATTGCACTTATTCACTGCATGAGTCCAGATCAAATGCACTTGAATATCACAGCAGCCATTGGGCTCTTACTGAGAGTAAATGGGAGACTCACCATGGAAAATCACTGTAGCCTAGGTGCCCATCGTCATGACAAAGGAGAGTATTTGAGAGTTTTTAGAGTGGTTACCTTTCTAGGGTCTCACACTAACTATTGTTAACTTATACAGGGCAGTAACCTTCCAAAATCACAACCATGAACACCTACAAGGGCAGCAGTTACATGGGAGCACTATCAACCGCAATTCCCCTCCAAGACACTTAGCATCCTGACTGGAAAACATGACACCGTTCTTTCAGTGTCGCTGGGTCAAAACCCTGGAACTTCCTCCCTTATGGCATTGTGGATGTACCTACACCGAATGGACTGCGGCATTTCAAGAAGGCAGCTCACCACCAATTTCTCAAGGGCAACCAGAGAGGGCAATAAATGCTGACCCACATCCTCTGAGTGAATAAATGAAGCTTGTCTTTTTTAATCCTTCTTACCCCATTGAGGTTTTCACTCTCTTTGTCACCCACTAGAAAGATATACTGCAGACCCTCTGGAAAGCCTCCACACTTTCTCGATAGTGGACAAGTTAAAGGATACTTCCTTGAGGGATAATGATTGAGGACTGCATTGATTCGTGCCCACACACTCTGACGAATTGTGTGTACAATCTCAATGAAGGGTTTCCTGTTTGAGTGCTTGTCGATCTCAGTTTTGCTTCAAGTCTTTAGTACCACATACACATACTGTCTTGAAACTTAAGGCAGCTCATCTCACCTCTCCTCGCTACACGACTGGTCCTGAGCACTCTGCCACAGAAGCGTATTGTACTTACAAAAATTAGAAAGATAATGACTCACAAGAAAAAAAGTAAGAAATGCCTTTCTCTGCTGCACACAGTGAACAGCTGGGAAAGGCTATTCTCTTCAACTCAAATCATTTATCCAGTAAATCAAACTGTCCCTCAAAAGATACCAGAATTTTCACCTCCACAACTCTGCCCATTCCATTTCAGAAGATTGTTTTAAATTTGCCTTTTGTGGATCTACATTGTTGTCCTCGCCCAACAGTCATTGTTACATTTAAAATTATGAGGCTGTTTTAAGATGATTTAAATGGTCAAGGAATCCCAGCATCCTTTCCCTTGTTTTCTTTAGCATCTATGAGGGATAGGGAAGCTTTAATTTTGACTTAATGCATAAACCACAGTTCACGTATAATTCATTCACAGGGTGTAGATGCTGCTGGCGAGACCAGTAATATTTATCCATCCCTAATTGCTCTTGAGAAGGTGGTGGTGGTGAGCTGCATTCTTGAACTGCACAGTGCTTTAAGGAGAAGCTAGAACAACAAAGGTCAGTCGGCTACTATGCTGTCTCATACTAAACCACGGGAAGGAAAGTGGGGTCCTATCTCAATCGGAACATCTCCCACCCCCACCCCCTCAACATAGCACCCTGTCATGTCCTCAACCCTCAAGGAGAGTGCAAGCTCTTCCCCTCTTCCCTCAGCTCCTCAAGCCTTTCCCTGACCAAATCCCCAGGCTTGACTCCAAGTCCAGCATCTATGAATCCTCTCTGTTGGCTGCCTGCAGTCCCAGTCACGGCCACTAGTGTTGCTGCTGGGACAACTCAGCTGCCATCCAATCAGAATGGCCCAGGAAACTCTCATGTTTGGGACTTCCTTTCCCAAGAAGCCCCACTCTCAGCTGGTTGGAGGCACCGCTCCTATATTATCGCTGCAGGGCCGGATTTCTCAAGGTGATCAGCTCAATGCTAACATTTCTACTGCCTACTCCCCCAAAAATTCGCCCTATTCATTCTGATTTGCTTTCCAGAAGCTGCTGAGTGTTTCTAACATTTTCTTTTGATTAGATTCCCCACAATATGGAAATAGGCCATTTGGCCCAACAAGTCCACACCGACCGTCTGAAGAGTAACCCACCCAGGCCCATTTCCCTCTGACTAATGTATCTAACACTATGGGAAATTTAGCATGGCCAATTCACCTGACCTGCACATCTTTGGACTGTGGGAGGAAACTGGAGCACCCAGAGGAAACCCACGCAGACACGGGGAGAATGTGCAAACTCCACACAGACAGTTTTCTGTTTTTATATCAAATTTAATGGCAGCATTGGGGGTGGTTAGCTCAGTTGCAAAGGCAGGCAGTATGCAGATCAGATTAGTGCCAACTGCACAAGGTTCAATTCCTGTTCTGACTGAGGTAAAATTGGACATTTCCTTCGTGTCCAGTCTGGTTCCAAAACCATGGCACAGTAAGCCATGGTTTAGTGACACTCAGAACCTCAACAATGCTATTCTAGAAGATAAATACTGGCATTCATCAACTACACTTGTTATTACATAAAAAAACACTAGTACATAATTTAAAAATGGAGTTATTGTCATCATATTAATAACTCCCAGTTTTCTTCACAGAAGAAAATTCTAACAATTACCTTATACAGAGCAACAGTTCTTCAATAAAAGGATATTCATAAAGCTCTCACAATAAACTTGATACTATACCTACAAAAGTATCATTACCCTCTGTGAAGAGTTAAAAATCACACAACACCAGGTTATAGTCCAACAGGTTTAATTGGAAGCACACTAGCTTTCGGAGCGACGCTCCAATTAAACCTGTTGTACTACAACCTGGTGTTGTGTGATTTTTAACTTTGTACACCCCAGTCCAACACTGGCATCTCTAAATCATGATCTCTGTAAAGAGCATGAGTATCCAATAAGAGGAGGAAATTGGAATGACCTGAATGAATACAGATGAGCTTGATGACAGTTGATTCATGTAACATTTGTGAACTGCGCATGTTGGACAGGCACACACTTTTACGATGTTACATTCTGTGCAACTTTGGATATCTCGTGCAGAATTCAAGTGAACCAATGTTTTGAAATGCGACCTTATTAAGTACATGAAGACATCATCTCATTGTGTCAAAACTGCTGAAAACTGCAAACAGGTTAAATATTGAGGTTCTCACAAACTGAATCATGCAACTCTTAATTGGATGGTCACTACCATTAAGGGAAAAGTAGGGAACATACACACCAGCAAATATCTGGTGACCATTGGCCAGCTACAGTTTCATATCATTCTGTGGAATAAACCGTGGTAATCCAAATGGAGAGACATTAAAAGTACTCCAGGTAGATGAGAATATTTAAGTATAGTGATTCTGATATGACACCATTTTCACATCAGTTTGCACTTTTACAGCACCTTTAACCCAGCGAAGCATCCTGAAGGGACACTGCAGGTGGACTGCAGTCAAGGGGGATTGGGAATTTTGAGGTATGGACAGGAGGACTTGGGGCATTTCCAGAACACCTCTGCATTGAGTCAGGTTAGGACCAACCCTATTAGCTCAGTTGGCAAGGGGATAAGACTAGTGCCAACAGCACAGGGTTCAATTCCTGTTCTGGCTGAGGTAGAATTGGCCATTGCCAAGTTCAGTCCAGTTCTAAAATCATTGCACAGTAAGCTCATTCATACCCTCAATCATGCTATTTATAGAAGATGAACACTGGCATTACATCAGTTACACTTATTATATAAAAAAAATACACTAGTACATGATTCACTTGTGGAGTTAGTATTGTCAGGTTAAGAACCCTCAGCTGCCTGTCGATTGTCTGAATTTCAATATTAGTATCATTGCAAAATAGACTGGCTTGGTGGCAGTGCTGAATCTTTGGTGTAAATTAAAAAAAAATAATGTCTGAGATTAAAGGTCATTGAGAATGGCATTTTCATTTTAGGCAGAGCGAACTGATGATAAACCAACACATCACGCCACAACAAGAACGCCTTGCAAAAGAATATGAGAAAATACTGTGACTGAATAGTAAGAAACCTCCTTTCTCGTTTAGGGAAGCATACAGTGATTCCTGTAGCATGACCAAAGAGCAGGCTATACTAGACTTGGTACCGTTTAATATAAGAGAATTAATTAATGACATCAAAGTAGAGACTTCTCTAGATTGTGAGGATCATAATACAACTGTATTTTATATCTCATTCGAAAGAGAGAAGATTGGGTCTAAGACTGGCATTTTGAATTTAAATAAAGCAGCAATGTGAGCATGAAAGCTGAGCTGAGGTGTACTGGGATATTTGGATAGGAGCTAGCTTATTACAAATGCAGTGGCAGACATTTCAACAATGTTTTAGAATACTCAGAAGAGCACATTTTTAGCATAAAGGAAATTTTCAAAGGGAAGATCACCATCCATAGTGAACTAAAGAAGCTAAAGAAAGCATTAACCCAACGGAAAAGCACACAACTGTGCAAAATGAGTGGCAGGTCAGATGACTTATCGCAACACAAAGGACAGCAGAAAAGAACAAAAAGTCAATGGTGGGAAATTAAATTAGGGTAGAAGAGAAAACTAGCTAGAAATTTAAAAAACAATTTCTACAGACAGCTAAAAAGGAAAAGTACATATAAAGTAGTGTTGCTCTGCTTAGAGGTCAGAATGGGGATTTAATCATTGAATATAAACAAATGGCAACGTGATGAATAAATATTTTGCTTCTGTCCTCACTTTAGAGGATCCAAAAACATCCCAGTGATAGTTCAAGAACTTTGTAGTGAATGAAACCTTTGAAGAGCAGGTGTGCATGCTGGAATGGATAGAGATAGAGGAAGCTGATGTGCTGAAAATTTTGTCAAACATTAAGATTGACAAGTCGCCAGGCCCAGACCAGACTTGTCCTCGGCTGCTTTGGGAAACGAGAAATGCAATTGCTTTGCCACTTGCGAAAATCTTTGCATCCTCGCTCTCCACTGGAGTCGTACCTGAGGACTGGAGAGAGGCAAATGTAATTCCTCTCTTCAAGAAAGGAAATAGGGAAATCCCCAGCAATTACAGACCAGTAAGTCTCACGTCTGTCGTCTGCAAGGTGTTAGAAAGGATTCTGAGGGATAGGATTTATGACCACCTGGAAGAGCATGGCTT
>NC_057720.1:14240813-14265897 GCF_004010195.1 Chiloscyllium plagiosum
AGGTGTCGTTGACTGTATAGAGGGCTGTTGTAGGCTGCAGTGGGACATTGACAGGATGCAGAGATGGGCTAAGAGATGGCGGATGGAGTTCAACCTGGATAAATGCGAGGTGATGCATTTTGGAAGGTCGAATTTGAAAGTTGAGTACAGGATTAAGGATAGGATTCTTGGCAGTGTGGAGGAACAGAGGGATCTTGGTGTGCAGGTACATAGATCCCTTAAAATGGCCACCCAAGTGGACAGGGTTGTTAAGAAAGCATATGGTGTTTTAGCTTTCATTAACAGGGGGATTGAGTTTAAGAGTCGTGAGATCTTGTTGCAGCTCTATAAAACTTTTGTTAGACATCACTTGGAATATTGCGTTCAGTTCTGGTCGCCCTATTATAGGAAAGATGTGGATGCTTTGGAGAGGGTTCAGAGGAGGTTTACCAGGATGCTGCCTGGATTGGAGGGCTTATCTTATGAAGAGAGGTTGACTGAGCTCGGACTTTTTTCATTTGAGAAATGGAGGAGGGGAGGGGACCTAATTGAGGTATACAAGATAATGAGAGGCATAGATAGAGTCGATAGCCAGAGACTATTTCCCAGGGCAGAAATGGCTAACATGAGGGGTCATAGTTTTAAGCTGGTTGGAGGAAAGTATAGAGGGGATGTCAGAGGTGGGTTATTTACACAGAGAGTTGTGGGAGCATGGAATGTGTTGCCAGCAGCAGTTGTGGAAGCAAGGTCATTGGCGACATTTAAGAGACTACTGGACATGTATATGGTCACAGAAATTTGAGGGTGCATACATGGGGATCAGTGGTCGGCACAACATTGTGGGCTGAAGGGCCTGTTCTGTGCTGTACTATTCTATGTTCTATGTTCTACAAAGCCAGGAACTTTATGGAATTATTATTACAAGCATCGGTGTGGACTTGTTGGGCCAAAGGGCCTGTTTCCACACTATTGGAATTCTATGACTCGATGATTCTATGTACTGAGCCAACTAATGAAATCACATGTTGATAAGTCTCTGGGTGTCAATGAACTTCATTCTAGAGCTTTAAAAGTAGTGGTTACTGAGGTAATAGATGGATTGGTATCAATTTTCCAAAATTTGTCAGATTCTGGAAAGGTTCCATCAGTTGCAAGAACGATCGTTCTGTTCAAGAAGGGAGGGAGGCAGAAAACAGGAAACTGTAGGCCAGTTAGATTGACATCTGTTGTGGGGAAAGTGCTCAAATTGACCATTAAGGAGGTTATAACTGGACATTGGAAACACTCAGGAAGAATTAATATGTTCTTGTGAAAGGGAAATTGTGATTAACTAATCTACTAGTATTCTTTGTAAGAGTAGCATGTGCCTTGGGTTATTTAACTAAAGGGAAAAGGTGGTGAGATGGTAATGTCACTAAACTAATAATCCAGAACACCAGGTTAATGTTCTGGGCACAACGGCTAAAATCTCACTCAGAATGGTGAAATTTGAATTTAATAAAAGATCTGGAATACAACATTAGTTCAATGATGACCATGTAACCTTTGCCAATTGTCCCAAATGTTCACTGATGTCCTGTAACTGAAGAATTTATACGTAAGATGGTGCTGTAAGTGGCAACTTATAAACTTTTCTGTGTAATCATTTGAGTGCTAATTCAATTCAATTGGGAAGTTCTACTATATCTGCTACTCTTAATAGTCTGGTCCAGATTCACAGCAATGTGTTTGACTCTTAAATGCTGTCTAGGCAATTGGGATGAGCAATTAATGCTGGCCTAGCCAGTGATATCCACATTCTGTAGATGAATTTAAAATAAAGGGAAGCTCACTGATATACTGTATTTGGATTTCCAGAAGAATTTGACAAGGTGCTCCATAAAGCTACATTGTACAAAGTAAATTCTCATGGTATACAGGGATAACATATTGGTATAGATAGAAGATTTGCCACTGAACAGAAAACAAAGAGTAGAAATAAATGAGTCTTTTGCAGGTTGGCGAGTTGGATTGAATGATGTTCCATTTGGATCTGTGCTTGGACCTGAACTGTTCATAATTTGTACAAATTACTAAGATTGAAGGGACGAAAGTTATAGTTATGAAATTTGCCGACAACACCAAGATAGTTAGGAAAGTAAATTGTGAAGAGGACATAAAAAGGCGACAAAAAGATGGAGGTTGGTTAATTGAATGGATACGGATGTGGCAAATGGTGTATAACCTGAGTAAATGTGAAATTGTCTTTTTGGCATGAAGCAACAGACAGAGTATGATTGAAATGGTGAGAAATTACAGAGCAATGAGACACAGAGAGATCTGAGTGTCCTCCAACATGAATAGCAAAATGGATAATATACAGATACAGCAAGTAGTCAAGAGAGCTATTGGATGTTATAATTTCTCGCAACAGGAATTGAACACATTAGTCGGGAGGTTATGCTTCAGTTATATATGCACTTTTTAAAATCATTCATGGAATGCAAGTTTTGTTAGCTGAGCCAGCATTTATTGTCCATTCCTAGTTGCCTTTGAGAAGGTGGTGGTGAGCTGCTTTCTTGAATTGTAGATGTCCATTTGGTGTAGGGAAACCCACAATGCCTTTCAGGGGAGATGGTTCCAGGACTTTGACCCAGTGACACTGAGGGAACAGCGATATATTTCCAAATCAGGATGGTGAATGACTTGGAGGGGAACTGGCGGACGGTGGTGTTCCCATATATACGCTGTCTTTATCTTTCTAGATGGAGACGATCGTGGGTTTGGAAGGTGCTATCTAAACAGTCTTGGTGAATTTCTGCAGAGCATCTCGTAGATCATACATCGGTAGTGGAGGGAGTGGATGTTTGTGGAAGTGGTGTAGAACAAGTGGGCTGCTTTGCCCTGGCAAAGTATTGTTGGAGCTACACTTCTCCAGGCAAGTGGGGAGTATTGCATCATACATAGCTCTGGTTACACTGTCCCTAGTGGGGTGCATTAATAATTTGTTGATGAGATGGTTTAAAATGGTGGCGGATTTCTAAAATAAGAAGTATTGTGTTCTTCCTCAGTGAATGTGGGCTCTCCTGGACAGGACAAGGGTGCAGAAGGGAAACACCGAAACTGGTGTTAATGCTAAACTGTAGATTTACAAAAGAATCCCTGTAAACAAAATCTTTTGCTGCCTTATTCAACATATGGCTGAGCAAAGTGGGGGGAGGGCATGCATCCATTTCCCGAATATTATTCTGTAGCAAGAAAATAAGTGGACCCTGTAAAATTATGAAGTACTATTTAGCATCTCTGTCAAGTTCTAAAAAGGCCAAAGAAAATCTGTGGAAAAATAAGCGACAGGATTTTAGGGATGCTATTGACTGGAGCTTGTCTGAAGTGAAATTGTGACCCCCACATCTATCAATGTACATCGATTTCACTACAGACAGCACACAAAGGAAGTCCTCTGCTGGGATTGTATAAGTTCCCTGAAGAAGAATGTCGACTCTTCCAGCCACCACTTAGTTATTTTCTTTTCTTTCACCTCCCATGGGGAAATGTTCCAGATATGAGCCTGCTGGCTGGTGACTTATCCATCTCCATTCAGTTTTGTATTTGGGAAGGCAGGGAGTGAGAAAGAATTCAAAAGGAATCCATGTAACAGAAAGAGAAGTGAAATCGACCAAACACCTTTAATGCGAAGAGTCAGTTATTTCCTTGCTGTATTTGCATATGGTATCAGTATAAATTGCAAAAGGCAAGTATGCAGGTACAGCAAGTAATTAGGAAAGCTAATAAAGCATTATCATTTTTTTGTGAGGACAATTGGACACAAAAATAGTGAATTTTTGATTCAGATATACTGGGCACTGTTAGTACCACATGAGTGTAGATCAGAGTGGTGCTGGCAAAGCACAACAGGTCAGGCAGCATCCAAGGAGCAGGAAAATCAACATTTCCGGCAAAAGCGAAGGGCTTTTGACCCATTTGACCCAAATCCCTCTAAACCCTTTCTATTCATATACTCATCCAGATATCTTTTAAATATTGAAATTGTACCCACCTCTACTAATTCCTCTGGCAGCTCATTCCATGCACACACCACTCTCTACATGAAAAAGTTTCCCCTTATGTCCCTTTTAAATCTTTCCCCTCTCAGCTTAAACCTATGCCTACTAGTTCTGGACTCTCCCACCCCAGGGAAAACACTTTGTCTATTTACCCTATCCATGCCCCTCATAATTTTGTAAACCTCTATGAGGTCACCCTTCAGCCTCCGACGCTCCAGGGAAAACAGCCCTAGCCTATTCCGCCTCTCCCTATAGCTCAAACCCTCCAACCCTGACAGCATCCTTGTAAATCTTTTCTGAACCCTTTCAAGTTTCACAACATCCTTCTGATAGGAAGGAGACCAGAAATGAAGGCGGTATTCCAAAAGTGGTCTAACCAATTAATAAATTGAATTAATAAAATTGTCAGAGTGGATGTGGAGAGAATGTTTCCTCTTGTGGGAGAATCTAGAACCTGGGGTCACTGTTTAAAAATAATGGATCACTCATTTGATTGATAGATAAGAGGAAATGTTTTCTCACAGAGAGCCCTGAGTCTTTGGAACTCATCCTGAAAAGGTGGCAGAAGTAGGTAGAGATAGATAGATTCACAATTAGCAAGCAGTTAGCTAAGCTCCCTCAGGACACATTGAGTGGCACATTGTTGAAGAAGTGGTTAAATTAAAGCCTTAGCAGCCCTTTCAGATAGAGTGAAAACATTCCATTATTTTGAAGAGCAGGGGAGGTATCCTGGCCAATCATTATCCCACAATCAGGATCACAGAGTAATAGATTCAGAGAATCCTACAGTGTAGAGGGAGGCCATTTGGCCCACAGAGCCTGCATCAGCCCTTCCACCCAGACTCAGCACCTCCCATCTTATTCCCCCACATTTATCCTGGCTAACCCACCTAGGCTGCACATGTTCAGACTGCGGGGGGAAACCGTAGCTGTCAGCAGAAACCCCCACAAATACAGGGAGAACATATGAAAACCACACAGACAGTCACCCAGGGCTGGAATCAAACCCAGGTCCCTGGTGCTGGGAGGCAGCAGTGTTAATGACTGAGCCACAGTGCTGCCATAAGATTATTATATTTGTACTATATTGTATTATATTGAAATATATTGTATTATACTTCTGTGAGCAAATTAACTGTTGTGTTTTTTTTACATTACAGGTGTAACTATGCTTCGAGTATATCTCAATTGATATAAAATAATTGAGGATGTCCTTGAATTAGAATTAGATTTAGAATTAGGTTTTATTTTCACATGTACACAAGTACAGGGATACAGGAATACACTGAAAACCATACAAAGTCACCATTCATCGGTGCCATCTTAGGTATAGAAAACCAGAATTTTAAAAAGCTATCCATTATACAAAAACCAGGAAAAAAGAACAAAAGCAGAAATGCAAGAAACAGAGCCAAGAGGAAAGGGAGATGTTCGGATTATAGAACCCCTACAGTGTGGAAGTAGGCCATTCAGCCCATCACGTCCACATTGATCCTCTGAAATGCATCCCACCCAGACCCACGCACTATCCTATTTAGTAACCCTCCATTTCATATGGCTAATCCACCTAGCCTGCATATCCCTAGACACTATGGGCAATTTAGCATGGTCAATCAACCTAGCTTGCACACCTTTGGACTACGGGAGAAAGCCAGAGCAAACCCACACGGACACAGCGAGAAAGTGCAACTTCACACGGACAGTCAGGCAAGGCTGGGATTGAACCCGGGTCCCCAGCACTGCAAAGTAGCAGTCACCAAGCCGCCCCTTATCTGTGATGGCAAGTGGGCCTTCCCAAGTATAAATGTGAGTCTTTCATTTCACCCATGTTTCGGCTAAGATTTTACCCTAATATCTTCTTAGGTGGCTCAGTGTCAAATGTTGTTTAATGGTAGGGGGCTAGAGTCGAGAGGGTGGTGTTGGAAAAGCACAGCCAGTCAGGCAGCATCTGAGGAGCAGGAGAGTTGACATTCCGAGCATAAACTCTTTCCTGATTATCTGCAGTCCTCACTTTCTCCCTTTG
Source organism: Chiloscyllium plagiosum (assembly GCF_004010195.1). NCBI lineage: Eukaryota > Metazoa > Chordata > Chondrichthyes > Orectolobiformes > Hemiscylliidae > Chiloscyllium > Chiloscyllium plagiosum. The sequence goes on from NC_057720.1 coordinate 14,246,859, forward strand.
TTTAATGGTGCTTGGGCAAAGTTCTTGGGAAGTGTTATGATGCCAATGGCACCATATAAATACAAGTTGTTGCTGTTAAAAATAGGACAAAGTGGCAAACCGAAGACAGGGACAAGTAAATTTGAAATACTGTAATCTACAATCATTACACATACGACTGAAAAACATCACCAGGAGGAATAAGGGGCAGTTTCATCGCCCATTTTGATTTTCCTGTACTCCTGTGTTCATGAGCATAGAGAAAAAATATAGATGGCATTCAATACCACAAATAAATGCATAGCAAGCGTATCATGATCCAGGAATAGTCTCACAATAGTGAAATGTTATTTCTCCAATTGAAATTGCTGTGCTTAGGTATTTCTGAGCTTGTGTGGGATATCTGTCATTGGTGAAAATAGCCTCCAATCAGAGAGAGTAAATATGTAATTTGTGCGGTTCCTTTTATCAGTTCATTATTAATTGCATTTGCAAGAACTTCTGTAGCCTCTAATGCTATTGCTTGATAAGCAGAGTGTTTTCTAAATGGGAATGGAAAAACAAAGCTATGACAGTTAACACAAGTAACATCTGTGTACCATCACGTAAGCTTACACTAATTTTCTGAAGATTGTTCCATTCATTACAGCTTATTGTTACTCTCTTCCTGGCATAGTCTTTATTTCCATGCATTTAGGAAATGAAGCAAAGAGTGGGGAAATGAGAGTCTAATCAATACCACTTTTCATTTCGTCTCTAATGGGCTCCCTGTCCTTTTCTTTCCTTATGCACGGATTGAGAAAAGGTACTGACGCTACAGTCATAAAATGTAATTCTCCTGCAGAAACACAGACAATAACGCTTTCTGTACTGAGGCTTATTGCATATTTTAATGGCATTTGGCTAAATTGAGTATGGATTTAACATCAAAGGCTTCATGAATTTTTCAAATAAGAAATTAAAGTCAATATTTCAAGTGAAAGATATTTCAATTTAGTTGCATACATAACAATAAAGACTTCTACAAGGCAAAACTACCAGGGTATGTAGCAGCATTAGTTTGTTCTTGATGTTATTAGTTAATAAGAAAATCAAACATGAGGTTGTGATATGGCAGTGATACTGAATAAATTAGACTAACAGATAAGGTTCCTATGCACTTTATTTCTCAGATTCCAGTGCCTTGCACACTTGCCAGTGGCAGGCTGAATGTTTCCACTTTGCCTCCAGCTGATTAACATAAAGCTTTTGAGTTCCCACAGCATAAAATCTACTTATACTTTATCCTTAAGAAATGGTAAGCTTGCTCTGTGTCACGAAGACCTGTGTACCTTTTTCAGAAATGACTTGAGTGGATTTTGTTCACATGCGCTATCAAAGGTGTTGGATAATTGAGAGTTGATGGAATCCTTGTGGCAGGTGATTTACTCTTCCATGCTGCTTCCTTTAAGCTAGATGAAATGTTGCTCTACTGCAGTGACCTCTGTAAAGAAACAGAATCAGTGATAGTTTACATTCTTTAAAAGGTAATTGGTGCCTGACTGTACTAAGCCCCTCTTTTGGGGAACACATCAGATACTTTAATAAAGTGCCACTAAGAGCAAATACATTTTACCACCTTATAGTAATCATTATCAGAGCCTGGCATCACTGCACAACTTGATAAATGCATAGATTTCACACTAAGCTTTGCTGATGGTTAATGGGACAATTCATTTACACTGAGTTGCATATCTAACTGACAATGGACCATTGTCAATATCAATGAAAAGGACTAGACTATACATGAGCAGAGAAAGTGAGGACTGCAGATGCTGAAGATCAGAGTTGAGAGGGTGTTACTGGAAAAGCACAGCAGGTCAGGTAGCATCTGAGGAGCAGGAGAGTCGATGTTTCGGGCAAGAGCCCCTCATCGGGAATCTGTTAGAGCAGGACCACACTCTGAGTTCAGTGATAGCTAAGTGCTTTCCTGCGCTATAGTGAACTGGAAGTGGACACGGTGAGGGTAATGGAACATTAGGATTCCTCCGATACCAACAATATATTTCTTTCATAAAAGATAAAAGCAAGAGAGGAATGTTAAAGAAGGGTGAATTAACATTTTTAGAAGTTTCAGCTTTTAAATCTCACCTCTTTGAAATCTCCAACAACTACATACACCAATTAGATTTTACCGTGTGGACTGTTCCTGTCCTTGGCCAGAGAGGCTTTTTTTTAAGAGACAAAAACAAGTGCAGATGCTGGAATCCAAGGTCGACAGGCAGGAGGCTGGAGAACACAGCAAGCCAGGCAGCATCAGTAGGTGGAGAAGTCACCATTTCAGGCATAACCCTTTTTTTGGCAAAGTATTAACAATTAGCATGTTGTTAAAAAGATTCTTAAATAAGCAGATTTAACTTTCTGTGGTGAGCGAAATAGGTGATTACTGTGCAAAACTATCAGCTCCATTACTGCTGAACTGTTTTTGGGATTTTCCCTTTGAATAATATGCAAGGACAGGATTAAAAAGCAAGTTTCAACTCTACTGGAGTGTGCTAGTGAGACTGAATATTCTCATGGGTTTCATTCTGGGTTCAGGATTTAGCACAGTATGAAGGTTATAATGGAATAACTACCGGACTCACCTTTATGTTGCAGGTCAAGACCTTCTCCCACTCTGAGTGCAGCAAATAAATTTAAATGGAAATAGGACAATAAAAGATTCCTTATAACCCTGAATATTGAAAAACCACAGTCAAAAAACAGCAGAACTGTAGGATCTCAACTAATCTGCAAAATCAGAGATTATGAAACCATGAACAATGACGTGGTGGCTCAGTAGTTAGCAATGCTGACGGTGCCAGGGACTTAGGTTCAATTCCAGCCTCAGGCAATTGACTGTGTGGAGTTTGCATGTTCTTCCTGTGTCTGTGTGGGTTTCCTCTCACAGTCCAAAGATGTGTAGGTTAGGTGGATTGGCTGTGATAAATTGCCTATGGTGTCTAGGGATGGTTTGATTAAGCCGTGGGAAATGCAGGGTTTCTGGGATCGGTGTGCTTTGGAAGGCCAAATGCCCTGCTTCAACATTGTGGGAATTCTAGGATGCTACCTGAAGCTTTTCTGCCTCACAACACCAGGAACCCGAGTTGGATTCCAGCTTCAGGCAACTGTCTGTGTGATGTTTGCACATTCTCCCTGTGTCTGCATGGGTTTCCTTTGGATGCTCCAGTTTCCTCCCACAATCCAAAGATGTGCAGGTTAGGTGAATTGGCCATGCTAAATTGCCCATAGTATTCAGGGTTGTGTAGGTTAGGTGCATTAGTCAGGGGAAACATAAAGTAATAGCTAAGGGGCATGAGGCTGGGTGGGTTACTGTTAAGAGGGTCAGTGTAGACTTGTTGGGCCTAGGGATTCTATGATTCTGTAGGGATTCTATGAATGTCAACTCTCCTAATAACCTCCACTGCAATGATCACAATGTTCAACTATCTAGAAAGGGTCCAGAAAAGATTTACAAGGATGTTGCCAGGGTCCGGAGGGTTTGAGCTTAGCTAGAGGCTGAATAGGCTGGGACTGTTTTCCCTGGAGTGTCAGAGGCTGAGGGATGACCATACAGAGGTTTATAAAATCGTGAGGGTAAATAGACAAGGTATTTTCCCTGGCGTGCAGGTAGCTAAACTAGAGGGCGTAAGTTTAGGGTGAGAGGGAAAAGATTTAAAAGGGTCCTAAGGAGCAACATTTTCACACAGAGGGTGGCGCATGTATGGATTGAACTGCCAGAGGAAGTGGTGGAGGCTGGTACAATTACAGCATTTAAAAGACAACTGGATGGCTATATGAATAGGAAGGGTTTAGAGGGATATGGGCCAAGTACTGGCAAATGGGACTAGATTAATTTAGGATATCCAGTCAGCATGGACAAGTTGGATTGAAGTGTCTGTTTCCATGCTGTACATCTCCATGACTCTATGACTCAATCTGGTCTTCATGAACAATTCAGGGTCTAATTGTTTTTTAACCTTTATCATTTTAGGACTCATTCTTATCTCTAATCTAATGTTATGTGTGTTCCATTCGTATTTCTTCTTCCACGTAGTAATTAATAAAGATTCTTTTTGTTAATTCAAGACAGCCTGGTAAAATTGCCTCCTTTTAAAACTTAAGTTCATTTGGGTCTGGGAAATGTCAGGGAATGATCCTTTTTTAAATTAACCTTGTTGCAACCAACCGAGAGAGTGAACAAAGGGGAGCCATGTTCATCCTTTGCCATCCCATGGTATCGCGTCTGGAACTGTAATGAACTGGGGAAACTTGCCAGGTTTGTCTGGTGTTTAATTGACAAGTGTTTAATTTCACTTCAGTTTAAGCAGTGGCACAGAAAATTAAACAGCGTCACAGAAAAATATTACAAACTTCTGTTTAAAATTATTCATGTATGCGACGCAGGTCATATTGATTAAGCCAGCATTTATTGTCTATTGTCTGCCCTGGAGAAAGTGGTGATGAGTCACCTTCTTACAGCATGACAGGCTGAGGGGGAGGTAAGTTACACCATCAGTGCTGTCACAAGGTTCCATTTGCAGTATTGAGGATTAGAAAAAAAAGCTTTAGAGTTTGGATCATTGGAACAGTAGGTGGGATCTGTAGAAGTTGGCTATTTTGCATGGGTCTAATACCCTTGCTGGGAGGTTATTCTCGTGCTGTTTGGGAGACTTTAAACTAATTTGGCTGGGAATGGGACACAGAGTAGATAGAAAATTGGGAGCAAGGTCCATTCAGATATACTGGGAATTCTGGGATAATCCAGCAAGCAGAGAAGACATGGACATGATAAGACATAATGGAGGTCCGTAAGGCTGCAAGGATCTTGACTGGTAAAGCAGCTGAATGTAGAGCGTGGATCAGCACGTGGGATTATGATATTGTTGCAATCACTAAGAGATGATTGAAGCAAGGACAGGACTGGCAGCTCGACATTCAGGGCATAGAAATTTCAAGCATTTTGGGGTTGGAATTAAGAGAGGTGGAACATTGCATTGATAAAGGAAGCCATCACTTCAGTAATGAGGATGTCCTAGACGGCTCTCCAAATGATGTTCTCTGAGTAGAGCTTGCAAGTGAAAAAGAGGCAATTATTTTACTATGTTTATACTGCAGGCTTCTGAACACTCAGATATGTAGGCAAATCACTGAAAGGTGTGAGAGCAAAAGGGTAATAGTTGTAGGGGACTCTAACTTTGCTGACATTAATTGGATCACCATAACATGAAAGGTTTAGACAGGGTGGAATTTTGAAAGTAGGTCCAGGAGAGCTTTTTGTGCCAGTATGTAAATAGTCCTGCTAGACTTGGAGCAGACCTACCCAGACATAATCTGAGAGAATGAAGCTGGTCAGGTGATGGAAGTTTCAGTGGGTCAACATTTCAGGGAGAGTGGCCATAACTCTGTAAGTTTCAAAGTCATTCTGAAAAGTGGTAAGGATAGAGCAGAAGTCATGTGTCGAAATTGGGGTGAGGCCAATTTCAATATCATTAGACATAATTGGGCAAACATAGATTGGGAGCAACTACTTGTATGTGAGTCTACCTTGGGAAGTTGGAAACTTTTAATGGTGTAGTTAGAATTCAGTGCAGGCATGTCCCTCTAAGAGTGAAGGGCAAGGGCAGTACATCATGGATGTCTAAGGATAACAAGAATTTTGTGAAGAAAAGGAAAGAAGCATATGTTAGCTACAGTGCATCAAAAATGGGGGACGCTGTTCAAAAGTATAGAGAGTATTGGGAGTGCTTAAAAAAGAAGTTAGGAGGACAAAGAGGGGCCATGAAATATCTTTGACAGATGGGAACAAGGAAAACCCCAAGGCATTTTTGTAAGTCAATTCAGAGTAAGAAGTTAAATAGGGAACATATTCGAGACCAAAGGGACAACCTATACATGGAGTCAATGGACATGGGTAGATCTTACATGAATATTCCTCATCTGTATTCACAAAGGAGAAATACATTATAGCTGGGGAGTTCAGTTGGGATGGTGAAATTCTCGAACATGTTGACATTAATAAGGAGGGGCATTAGATGCATTAGCGGGTATAAAGGTTCGTCAATCCCTCGGGCCTGATGTTTCCCAAGCTGCTATGGGAGGCAAGGGAGGAGATTGCTGAGGCCCACACGGAGATGTTTCATACTTGGCTGGCAAGCGGTGGAGTGCCAGATGACTGGAGATCAGCTAATGTGGTTCCTTTTTTTCTTCTTTATTTCCACCACCAGGAAGAAATGAAACACCTGAGCGGCCAGTGACAAGCAATGCCCTTCTCATCAAAGGGCACACTGTGTGATCAAAAAAGTAAAGGGGAAGGCAGGGATTTAAATCAAAATGGAGTTGGAGGGGGAAATAATGCACTCCACTCCCTGTGGTGCCCACCTCTCCCTGACCAGCTCAAAGGAGTTGGTAGACACCGCATGCTCCTTCTCCAGATACACCTGAGGTCAGACATAGCCACGGAAGAGGGGCAGGCAGTCGGCCATAACGACCCCCTCCACAACCCGCTGCCTGGACCTGTTTATGGCCAGTTTGGCCAGGCCCAGGAGCAGACCCACGAGGAGGTCCTCTGACCGACCCTCCCCGCGCCCAAAGATCAGGAGCGTGGGACTACAGAGGAGAAGGTTCTCTAGAAAACTAAAAAGGGAGCACAAGCGCCCACACCCAATATATACATGGTCCACGGATTCCACAGCGCCACAGAACAAGCAGTTGGGCTGGGAGTCCATGAACCACCACAATCAGTGGTTGCAGGGGACCGCTGCATGGAGCACCCTCCACCCGAGATCCCTGACAGAAAGGGGGAGGACTCCCGCATAGAGAGCCCTCCACTGAGGATCCCCACTACCCAGTGGCAAATGGGCACACCAAGGCGTGTCTGGGCGATGGATGAGGGAAAAGAGAAGGATGGTGTGCAGCAGCAGTCGATACAGGGTCTGCCGTTTTACCTCCATGAGGGGGACAAAACTAAAATTCCGGAGGCGGCTCAGGTTGTGGGGCACAGGTGCTAATGTGGTTCCTTTGTTCAAGAAGGGCAGCAAGGATAGGCCAGTAATTACAGTGCAATTAGTCTGACATCAGTGATTGCAAAAAGTTCTGAGGGAAACAATTAAACAACATTTGGAAAGGCAGGGATTGATTAGGGATAGTCAGCACAAATTTGTTAGATGGAGATACAATCTGATTAATTTTACAGAGATTTTTTGAAAAGGCGACTAAATATATTGAAGAAAGTAGTGCAGTTGATGAAGTTTACGTGGACTTCAGTAAGGCCTTTGTCATTAGACCATAGGACACTGGTCCACAAGCTAACAGCCCATGGAATTCTAGGCAACTTGGCAAACTGGATCCAAAGTTGGCTTGTTAATAGACAAAAGGTGATGATGAAGGGTTTTTTTTAGGATTGGAAGCCTGTGACCGGCCATGTACCACAGGGATCAATGCTGGTACACTTGCTGGTTGTTATAACTTGGATGTGAATGTAGAAGCTGAAAATGTGTTGCTGGAAAAGCGCAGCAGGTCAGGCAGCATCCAGGGAACAGGAGAATCGACGTTTCGGGCATAAGCCCTTCTTCAGGAATCCTGAAGAAGGGCTTATGCCCGAAACGTCGATTCTCCTGTTCCCTGGATGCTGCCTGACCTGCTGCGCTTCTCCAGCAACACATTTTCAGCTCTGATCTCCAGCATCCGCAGACCTCACTTTCTCCTGTGAATGTAGAAGGTATAATTAATAAGTTTGCAGATGTTACAAAAATTGGTGGTGTTATTGATAGTGAGGAGGATTGTCTCAGACCACAGGCTGATATTGATCAGTTGGTAAAGTGGGCAGAGCAATGGCAGATGGAATTTAATCCTGATAAGTGCGAGGTGATACATTTTTGGAGAGCTAAGAAGGGAAGGGCATGCATAATGAATGGTAGTCCTCAGGCAGTACTGAGGAACAAAGGGACCTTGGTGTACAAGTCCTTAGATTCCTGAAGGCATCAGCACAGGTAGACAGGGTGGTAAAGTAGGCACATAGGATGCTTGCCTGCTTTAACCAAAGTGTAGAATATAGGAACAAGAACGTCTTGTTTCAATTTTATAGACCATTGGTTACTTCACAGATGGAATACTGTGTACTGCTCTGGTCGCTACATTATCAGAAAGATGTGATTACACTGGAGAGGGTGAAGAGGAGATTCACCAGGATGTTGCCGGGGATGGACAGTCTCAGTTGATGAGGAAAAACTGGATAGACTGGGTTTGGTTTACTTGAAGCAGAGGAGGCTTTGGGAAGGGGGCTGGGGTGGGCTGGGGTGGGTGGGGGATCTGATTGGGCTGGACAAAATTACGAGAGACAGGGTAGATTGTGAGAATCTTTTTCCCAAGGCTGATGCGTGTAAGACCAGAGGGCATGAGTTTAAAGAGTGGGGGAAGTGGTTTACAGGGGATCTGAGGTACTTTGTTCACCTAGAGGGTGGTAGAAATAAGTAATGTGTCATCCAAGAAGGTGGTGGAGGTAGGTACTCTCGTAACATTTAAAAAGCACCTAAATGATCACTTAAGGTGACAGAGCATAGTCGGCTATGAACCAAGTGCAGGAAAATGGGATTAGTGCAGTTTGGTGTTTGTTGGTCGGCATTGACATGGTTGGCTGAAGGGTCTGTTTCTGTGCTGTATGACACTACCACACTACATCTTTGCCACATTTACTATTATTTTAGAACTGGTCATTGTCGTCTTTGCTGAGTTACATTTTCACCATCCAAAGGCGACTGAGGGACACACTAATTTTTGAAGGTCGCACTCACCTTCAGACTAAGCAGCAGAAAGCTGTTTGCTACTGTCTAAAGGTGAAAGGAATAACTTAGGAGTTACAATTGAGGATATGCAGACTTGCAAATTTACAGTACCTTTCAAAACCACAGGATGTCCCAAAGTGCTTTACAGCCAATGTACATTTGAAGGGAATGTACAGCAAGCTCCCACATGTGATAATATTCAGAAATGTTATTTTTCTTTAGTAATGTTGGTTGAAGAATAAAGGCACCAAGGAGACATCCCCTACTCCTCTTCAATCACGCTGTGGGCCATTTTACACTCACTTGAGAATGCCGACAGGACTTCATTTTAACTTTTCATCTGAAAAACTGAATTGGAGCATCACCTTAGTCTTTGCACTCAATTCCTTCTTTCAAGTGAAGTGGGACTTGACTCACAACCTTCTGACTCAAATGTGAGGGCACTATCAATGAGTCATGACTGTCACTTAGAGAATAATTGGTGAGTAAAGAAGGCTATCAATGGCTACAGACAAACAAGTAATGATGTTCAGCAACTTTAATGGATTAAACATCTTGCATTGTCTTCACATTATGTTGACCAATTGACTCTTGCAGCTGTTATGTGAAATATTTCACGACAATATTTGAAGTTCTTGACAAAATCTGAGTTCATTCACAATGTATTTGAATAAAGTGTTTTACCTGTGCATCAAAATGTAAAGTGTGAGTTTGTCTCAAATTGGTACAAGTCTGCTGGCCAAAGACCACTCCATACCTCAGCCGATAAACAGTTGAATAGTCTCGAGTAGGACGTAGAGAGGATTGCAGCTTGAGAGGTTCCATCTTTCAAGTTTTTTTATTCTTTCATGGGCTGTGAGCATCAATGAAAAGGACAGCATTTGTAGTCCATCCCTAATTGCCCTTGAGCTGTGTGGCCTATAGGCTGTTTTAAAAGCAGTTGCATTGTTGTGTATCTGGGAACACATGAGACCAGTTAAAGATGGCAGGCTTCCTGCCCTAATGGATATGATTAAATGAGCTGGATTTTTCACAACAATCAATGTTAGCTTCATTGACAAGTGTTAGACTCCAGACTTATCAACTGATTTCAAATTCCACAGGCTACTATGACAAGATTTGAACCCCTGCCTCCCCCATCGTTAGGCAAAAATGGGTACTGCAGATGCTGGAGATTAGAGTCAAGATTAGAGTAGTGCTGGAAAAGTACAGCAGGTCAGGCAGCATCTGAGGAACAGGAAAATCAACTCATTGTTAGTCTGGGACTCTGGTTAACTAACCAAATAACAATACCACTATGTTAGCGAGTTTTGAGAAGATTTGTACCTGACGTTAAGCTTCTGAATGTCCAGAGGCTCACTGAAGATGTTACCTAGTATGGTGACAAAATGTCTGAAAATGAACCTTCCAGCTCAGCGCGCAAACCTACGTCCAATACCACTTTGCTCCGACTTGTATACTGTTTCGTAATCTTTTGCACAACTACTGTGTTCCTCCACATGACAGCTGCACACAATGTAACCTGCTGCACATAAAAATATCCAACTCTTCATAAAGTGTGAATCCAACACCGTCACTTGGGATTAATGGCAAGATATCACTCCAGAGGTTTCAGCACTAACCCTCGGTTGACTCTCCTGTACCTTACTGTGGGAGTACTACACCGTCAGATGTGCGTACTTTGGCTAAGTAGGTATAGTCATCTATATGTGAAAGATTCCACAGCACTATTCAACGAAGAATCGGGAAGTCTCCCAGCCAATGCTTATTCCTAAAGTGCCACTGCTGAAAAACAGACAATTTCTCATTTATTTTAAGCGTCTTTGTGGAATTCTGTTGTACAGGATGTGACAACTGTGCTCGCCTACACTGCAAATATCAATGACTGAAGAGTGCTATGTGAGATCTGAAAATCCTGAAAGGCGCTATATAAGTGCAACAAACACTTGAATTTCCATAGCACCTTAAGGAGACTTTTTCAGAACCTCAACCTTCAGTGCTTCTTATGGCTCAGACAAACGTTGCTACAGAACAGGAATTTTAAAATATAAGACTGGAACTCCAAATAGCATTTATCTTTCGTTCTGAAACCGCCCAGACATGGCAAGAGAAAGTCTTCCAGCTTTGAGTCACATCGAGGCAGATTCAGTGCACTCGGGTTTTGCACGTGAGCTGCTTCATTCCAGGTCACCTGTAACACCTGTCTCAGCAGCAGGGCACCTCGAAGGGATGGGCCTAGAGGCACTTCAGTCCCAGGACTCTACACGGCTCATCCTTCATCCACGCTATTAGTAATGTACCGGCACCATTGCAGTTACACCTGAACACTCTATTGCTGCCAAACACCTGGTTGGCATTGCAGTGTCCAGATGAAAAATAAGCATAATCTGCTTTTCCTGGGACACGGCAAACGAGGAGGGGGCTGGGTGGATGGTGAAAGATTATATGTGTTTATGCAGAGTAGGGATATTAAGCTACAAATGAGAGGTTCTGCATAGCAAATTAGAATAATTGTAGTTTCATTTATATTTCAAGGCCATTGCCAAGTTAATTATCTGTATTAAATGTAAGCGCAGATAACAAAATAAATATGTTTTTTTTTTATGTGATGTTCAAGCTTTTGTGTTAAGGGTGATGAATGCTGATAGCCTAGCAAATTAGCGTTTCTCAAATCGATGAGAAAGCCAGGGGAAAATGAGAGGCAGCCGTTTCCCCCCAGTAACTCTGACCTCTCTCACTTCAAGACCCTCAAAGGCACCTTTGTTAACCCCATAAACTGTGCTCCCATCCACTGCAATGGGGAATATTTCACTCAGCTGTCTTAAACCACGAAACAAGCATTCACCTCAGGTGTGTGCTCAAAACCCATGATGCAAACCTATGGAGCTTGGCAGCAAGTAGAAAGTGGGCAAACCTGTATCTTGCAGGAAGACATCAGAGCCTTTGCATTTGCATGAAGAGTCAAGATTAGAGTGGTGCTGGAAAAGCACAGTAGGTCAGGCAGTATCCAAGGAACAGGAAAATCAACGTTTCGGGCAAAAGCCCTTTGTCAGGAATGATCCCCTGATGGGCTTTTGCCCAAAACATCAATTTTCCTGCTCCTCGGATGCTGCCTAACCTGTTGTGCTTTTTCAGCACCACACTAATCTTGACTCTAGTCTCCAGCATCTGCAGTACCCACTTTTGTCCATTTGCATGAAGAATCAGATCCATAAATCCTGATACCAAACATAGGATCCAAGGTGACAAAACTGCAAGTTGACTCAGTGGATTATCATTTACTATGGTTCCTAATTAGAGTCATAGAGATGCACAGCACAGAAACAGAACCTTTGGTCCAATTGGTTCATGCTGACCAAATAGCTTAAATAAATCTAGTCCCATTTGCCAGCATTTGGCCCATATCCCTCTAAAACAAAATTAGACCCTGAATTGTTCATGAAGACCAGATAGAGTCATGGAGATGTACAGCATGGAAATAGACACTTCAGTCCAACTTGTCCATGCCAACCAGATATCCGAAATTAATCTAGTCCCATTTGCCAGCATTTGGACCATATCATTCTAAATCCTTTATTTTCAGATATCTACCTAGATGCTTTTTAAATGCTGTAATTGTACCAGCCTCCACCACTTCCTTATTCCATACATGCACCACCCTCTGTGTGAAAAAGTTGCCCCTTAGGTCCCTTTTAAATCTTTCCCCTCTCACCTTAAACCTCTAGTTTGGGCTCCCCTAACCTGGGGAAAAGGTCTTGGGTACTCACCCTATCCGTGCCCCTCATGATTTTCTAAACCTCTATAGGATCACCCCACAGCCTCAAACGTTCCAGGGAAAATAGCCCCAGCCTATTCAGCCTGTCCCTGTAGTTCAAACTTTCCAACCCTGGCAACATCCTACAAAGAACAAAGAACAACGAAAATTTACAGCCCAGGAACAGGCCCTCCAAGTTGAGCCAATCCAAATGTACTGTCTAAACCTGTCGGTCAATTCCTAAGCATTTGTATCCCTCTGCTCCCCACGTACTGTGCATCTGTCCAGATGCATCTTAAATGAATCTACCGTGCCTGCCTCTACCACCTCTGCTGGCAACGCATTCCAAACGCCCATCACCCTCTGTGTGAAGCATGTGCCGCATGTATCCCCCTTAACCTTTCTACCTCTCACCTTGAAAGCATGACCTCTCATTATGAAATCCTTCATCTTGGGATAAAGCTTGTCTCTATCCACCCTGTCTATACCTTTCATGATTTTGTAAACCTTAATCAGGTCCCCCCTCAATCTCCTTTTTTCTAATGAAAATAATCCTAACCTACTCAACCTCTCTTCATAGCTAGCACCTTCAATAGCAGGCAACATCCTCATAAACCTTCTCTGCACCCTCTCCAAAGCGTCCACATCCTTTTGGTAATGTGGCGACCAGAACCGTACACAATATTCTAAATGCGGCCAAACCAATGTCCTGTACAATATTAACATGACTTGCCAGCTCTTATACTCAATACCCCTTCTGATGAAGGCAAGCATACTATATCCAAAAGAGAAAATGCTGGAAAATCTCAACAGGTCTGGCAGCAAAAGAGCTGACATTTCAAGTCTAACTGACCCTTTGTCAAAGCTGCTTTGACAAAGGGTCAGTTAGACTCGAAACGTCAGCTCTTATCTCTCCTTACAGATGCTGCCAGACGTGCTGAGATTTTCCAGCATTTTCTCTTTTGGTTTCAGATTCCAGCATCAGATTTCAGATTCAAGCAGTAATTTGCTTTTAGCAAGCATAATATATGCCTTCTTGACCACTGTATCCACCTGTGCAGCAACCTTCAGGGTACAATGGACCTGCCCTCCCAGGTCTCTTTTCCCAAGGCTCTTCCGTTCATTGTATAATTCGCTCTAGAATTAGTCTTGCCTGAGTGCATCACCTCACATTTGTCTGGATCAAAATCCACCTGCCACTTTCCGCCCAACTCTCCAATCTATCTATATCTTCCTGTATTCTTTGACAGTCCCTTATGCTTTCTGCTACTCCACCAATCTTCGTGTCATCTGCAAACTTGCTGATCATACAAACAATGCCCTCTTCCAGATCCTCATAAATGTTTGCTGAATTCTTCCAAATTTCACAACATCTTTCATTGTATAGAGACAGAGTGTATTATCCGAAACAGCAATTGTACTTCCCATATAAGAAAATGAGAAGTGTGACTTATTCCTTTTATTATACAGGTCAAAAAGTTCACCAAGATGATATGACTGGGATCATTTTATTGCAAGTTACTTTATTTGCTTTCTGGGGTGATTATCATAATACCCAGTATTAACCATAGCTCGATGGTGACATGATTGCCCAGATCGAGAAGGTTTCGAATTTAGAGTCCAGGGACTTGAGAACATAATCTGAGTTACCCAGTGAGGCAGCACTGAGAGAGTTCTGCATTGTCAGAAGTGTCACTTTACAGGGGAGACTCCAGCTGCCCACTTACATCCTCTTAAATGTGAAAAATCCAACAATATTCTTTCACACAAAAGCAGGAGAGTCCTGCCCAGTTTACTGGCCAATATTAACTCCTCAATAAACATGATAATACACATTCATTTATCGCTATCTCATTGATGTTTATGGAGGTTTGCTATGTGTGAATTGATCATAATCAGGAAGAGCTTATTTGATCCATTGAACCTACTGAATCAGTTCATGACTGATCAGCTTGTAGCTTTAACTTCATAAGCAGCATGGTGGCTCCGACGTTAGCACTGTTGCCTCCCAGTGTCAGGGACCTGGGTTTGATTCCAGGTGACTGTCTGTCTGGAGTTTACACATTCTCCCTGTGTCTGCGTGGGTTTTCACCGGGTGCTCCACTCCCACCCCCCACTCCCCCCGCCCTCCAGTCCAAAGATGTGCAGGTTAGGGTGGATTGGCCATGTTCAATTGCCCCATAGTGTCCAGGAATGTGCAGGGTTACAGTAATAAAATAGGGGTGTGGCTTTTCTGAGGGTCAGCATGGATTCGATGGGCCTAATGGCCTGTTCCATACTGTTGAGATCCTAAGGATTCTTGCCTTTCCCTTGTAACTATTGATCCCTTATAGTTCAAATGTCTGTCCAACTCAGCCTTGGAAATATCCAATGACCTGGCATCTGCCACCCACTTGGGAAAGCACTCCTAAAAAAAGTGACCCTCTCAAAGAAGAAATTTCTCTTCATTGGCACATTAAATAGGAGAACCGTTATTTGTAAATAGTGACCACAGTTCATGATTCTTTCACAAGAGGAAAAATGCATCCAGCAGCTACTATGTCAAGCCCATGCAGAATCTTGTACGTTTCAATAACATCACCTCACTTTCTTTGAAATGCCAATAGGTACAATATACAATGTTCAACTCATAAAATAATCCCTTCATTCCAGCAACCAGCCTAATGAGCCTTCTCTGAACTGTTTCAAATGTAAAGATATCACTCCTTGAGCAAGGTGAACTGTACATGATATGTTAGGTGAGTCACCAATATCCTGCATAATTGTAGCAAAACTTTCCTACTTTTACATGATACCTCACTTGCAATAAAGAGTAACATTCATTTGGTTCCTAATCACTTGGTGTACCTGTTTGCCAACCTTTTGTGGTTCTGTCCATTGCACTCTGCACTCAGTTTCAATAATATTCTACTTTTCCACCTACCTCGCCAACATGGACAATCTTAGATTAGCACACACTATACTCCACATGCCAAATTTTTGTCCGCTCACTTAACCTATCTATATGAAAAGCAAACTCTTTGCATCCTCCTCACAGCTTGCTTTCGTACAATCTTTGTATCATCAGCAAAGTTGATTACCACTTATTTGGTGACTCCATCCAGTTAGTTTGTTTGCCAATACATGAGGCCTCAACACTGACCCCAGTGGCACTTCACCATTTGCGACTGTAATTTGCAGTTTACCAACCTGAACATGACCCATTAATCCCATCTTTCTGCTCTCTGTTAGTTGGCCAATCCTCTATCCTCTTGAATCTATCAAACCCAACACACTGAACTCTTAACTTTATAAAAGTTAAATACTGCAGATGTTAGAAACCTGAAATAACGACAGAAAGTACTGGGAAAACTCAACAGATTTGATAGCATCTGTGGAGAGAAAGCAGAGGTAATGTTTCGAGTCCAGTATAAATTTTGTTTAGAACCAAGTTCCAAAGAAGTCATACTGGACTCAAAGTATTAACTCTCCATAGATGCTGCCAGGCCTGCTGAGTTTTTCCAGCACTTTCTGTTTTCATTTGGGCTCTTATATTTAATGTGAACCTTATTGAATGTCTAATGGATATCTAAATACACCATATCCACTGTTTCCTCTTTATTGAGCTTGCTTATAAAATTGAAAGAAATCTAATAAATTTATCAAATACAATCTCCCTTTCATCCTGCTACTATCTCCTTATTAATGAATTCTAGTAACTTCACAGAATCACTGAATTGTTATGGTGCAGAAGGAGTCCACTCAGCCCTTCATATCTGTGTCTCTGAACAAGATTTATGACTAAGCGCCTTTCTCTTGTGTTTTCCCTATATCCCTCAACATTGTTTCTGTTCAAATTACCATCCTAAGGCCCCTGAATACCTTGGTTGAATCTGCCTTTATTACACTTCTAGGCAATGTCTCGACTTAACCACTCGCTACATGAGGAGGTTTTGTTTTCTCAAATTGTATTTGTTTCTTTTGCAGATCACTTTAAATCTGCGCCTGTTCGCTCCTCATCCTTTTAAGAGTGGGAGCAATTTCTCCCTATCTGATTTCTCAAGACCCCTAAACATTTTGAAAATTTCTTGTCACATTTCCTCTTAGCCTTCTCCTGTCCAAGGAAAACAGTGCTAAAATTCTCCAGTTTGGAGAATTCTCTCATATTTGAAGCTTCTCAACCCTGGAACCATTCTGATGAACCTCTTCTGCACTCTCTCCAACTTGTTCACATCCTCCCTGAACGGAAATGGCCAGCTAGATGAACTAGTGTTTTATGCTGATTCAGTATATCCTCCTTGCTCTTGTACTCTGTCCCCCTATTAGTGAAGCCCAGGATACTATATGTCTTATTAACTGCTCTCTCCAACTGTCCCACATTCTTTAAAGGACTACACCAATTTCTCAACTGGCTGTCACATTTTAAGAGCAGCTGCACTTCAAAGAGTACTTAATTGCCTGTTGGCACTTTGTGCTATAGACATTCAAGTCTTTTTCACTTTATTATTAGTCTTAAAATGTATTAGACTATGAGGAGAAACCTCTTTCTTGACTCCTAGGTGCCAAGTGGTCTATCATTACGTCTCTTGCCTTGATCAACACAATGGGGGGGTTGGATACCTTGAGATGATTTGCTGTGCTAATGTGTTATATACATGGAGGTTGTTATTGATGATTCCTTGCACATTTTCCCTTGTGTCTGTACAGTGACAATGGCTCTCTTTTTCTAACCTGTTTCATTTTTGAGAAAACTTTCTTCATAACATCAACTTACGCAGTCAGAGAAAATACAGCTACGTTCGAGTACAACTTTGTTGCATTAAGGTGCTTGTATGTAATATGCCTGCAGCTTCAGCAGGTCTCAGATTAAGCCTGTTTGACTGGAACTGAAGCATGGAACTGCTGTTAGAAATCAATTGTCTGTGAAATTTTTATTCCAAAGCCATCGTGTGACAAGCAGTAAATAAATATTAGCTCTAGTGAAATAGCACAGCCAGTCACAATAAATGCATTGCAAAGTTAAAAGTGCAGAGATAGGAAATGAATGCTTTTTCTTTTTTTTAGAAAGAAAAAGCATTATTAAGGAAAAGGCTGAGCATATTAATCGGGCAGACAGTATGAGGTGGACTGCAAAATGCCTCCATCTACAGAGCAAAAGTCTACACTACAAGGGACTTACCAGCTATGGAGCGGATGGCCGTGCATAAAGTGTTGCATGATTTCAGATGGGCATTGAAAGCAGGACAATTTAGGAAATTGTGCTATGTGTGGGATGCAGCTGAAAATAAGATGACAGAGTTAATGGAGCCCCTTTAACAACCACTTCATTACAACAGAGCCGAAAGATAATCCAGTTAGAGAGAGCCAACAATGGGAGAGCTGTTTAAAAAATTAAAATGCTATTTCATATAAAGCCTCTTTTTTGCTCTCTGCCAGCACGTCTACTTAACTGTGACTCCATGTGCGTGGATCATCAATCAGCTATTCGCATCCAATATACAAACTGCTGTCTCTGTAACAAAAAGAACATTAAAAATTAAATATAACGCTGAATCTCTCTTGGTTCAGCTTTGTTCTATGTTGAACTAAAATGTACGTTCCCAACCGATGGTTAAATACTGTTAGCATGTACACCTTGCCTCATTTCATGTTGGCAATGAGCACGCAAAATGGAAAATCCTAAACATGCCTCACCTTGAAACATTTCTGCTCGAGAAATTTATAATTGTGCTATTCCTTAAATGCATTTCCACTTTTGCACTTAACTATGCTTTTTAACAAGCCAGTTTCACACACCCACTCCTAATCCCCCCACACACAAATGTTCAGGAGAAAGTCTGAACCCATTATTTCCAACAGAAGCCTTTAACTTTTCTGATGTAAATCAAAGAGACTTCAGAACAAGAGGATGCCAGCTAGCCTGTTGTGTCAGTGTGTGTGCCAAAGGTAATACAGAGCTATCAGCACTAATCCAATATGCCTGCTGTTCCTCGGTGTTATTAATATCTTTTTTTTAATATGGAGTTTATGAAAATTCATCATCACCTCGAGCATGCCAGCTCAGCCTTCAGCTGACTAAAGAAAAGAGCATGTGAGGACCAGCATCTCAAACCTCAGCCTAAGGTCATGGTAAGCAATGATCCCAGTGCCTTTATATCTTTCAGACATTTGGATGATCTACAATGAGCACCCCAAAGCACTGGAAAGGTCCAGCCAAGATCCTTCAGATTTGGTAACAAGAAAGGTGGTCCATCAATAGTACCAACCCTCAAGCCATCTCGCACAGCATGGAGGTGTTAATCCCTGAAAACAACCTGGTCCAGACAGGACAAATCCAACAGCTCAACTCTTTAAGGGTCACCTCTCCTGCATGTGGCAGAGTCTGCAGATCAATCACTGGATTAGTGGTGCTGGAAGAGCACAGCAGTTCAGGCAACATCCAAGGAGCTTCAAAATCGACATTTCGGGCAAAAGCCCTTCATCAGGAATAAAGGCAGAGAGCCTGAAGCGTGGAGAGATAAGCTAG
>NC_057720.1:14266109-14292643 GCF_004010195.1 Chiloscyllium plagiosum
AAGTGTTCCGAGGCGGAAGATGAGGCGTTCTTCCTCCAGGCGTCTGGTGGTGAGGCAGCGGCGGTGAAGGAGGCTCAGGACCCCCTTGGCAGAGTGGGAGGGGGAGTTGAAATGTTGGGCCACGGGGCGGTTTGGTTGATTGGTGCGGGTGTCTTGGAGATGTTCCCTAAAGCGCTCTACTAGGAGGCGCCCAATCTCCCCGATGTAGAGGAGACCGCAACGGGAGCAACGGATACAATAAATGGTATTAGTGGATGTGCAGGTAAAACTTTGATGGATGTGGAAGGCCCTTTTTCTCAGACTTCTCTGGTTCTATTCTAATGCCCTTGTTCCACAGAACCTTCTGAATAAAATGAGTCCACTGTTACCTTAATCCTCAAATATTTCCTGCTCACTAGGTCTCCTGTGTTGTAAGTCTTTCACATTTGAATGTCCCCATGCAATATAAGCTTCTCCTCAGGTTTTTGTTTGACTTTTCCATTCATACCTTGCCTTTTGTGACAATGTATGCTACACTTTAGAGAACTGCTGGTGCAGGAGCGACATCATAGACCATGGCACATGGTGTCAAACCCAGTGAAATTTAAATTCAATTAAATTCACCTTTGAAAAATCTGGAATTGAAAGGTTACTCACAGCAATGGTGAGCATGAAGCAATTGTGGATTGTTGTAAAACCCATTGGGTTCACTAATGCTTTCAGGGAAGGAAATCTGCTATCCTTACCTGATCTGACCTTCATTTAACTCCAAACCCACAATAGTGTCATTATTAGATTCTTAATTAGCAAACCCGATGGGTTTTTTCCAAAAATTGGCAACAGGATCATCGTTAGACTCTTAATGTCAGATTTATTTCCTTTGTTCAATTCAAATACCAACCATCTGCCATAGCAGGATTTAAACCCAGATTCCCCGAAACATTACCTGGGTCTCTGGATTAACAGCTTAGTGATAATACTATTAGGCCATCGCCTCCCCATTGTGAGGCTGAAGGTGAGCTGGACACATGAGCAGAAGCAAAGGTGTTTAAGCGCAGAGAGAGACACATACACACACACACACAGATAAACACACACCCCACTCCCTCCTTCCCAGTCATCACACAGTTCCAAATTAGGGCAGTTCAGTGGCTCAGTGGTTAGTACTACTGCCTCAAAGCTCCAGGGACCCAGGTTCAATGCCACCCTCAGATCACTGTCTGTGTAGAGTTTGCATGTTCTCCCATGTCTGCGTGAGTTTCCTCCAGGTGCTCCGATTTCCTCCCACAGTACAAAGGTGTGCAGGTTTGGTGGATTAGCAATGCTAAATTGTCCATAGTGTCCAAAGATATGCAGGCCAAGTGGATTGGCTATGCTGATTTGTCCATTATGTCCAGGGATATGCAGGCTAGCCATGGGGAATGAAGGGGTGGGGGACTGGGGCTAGAAGAGATGTGCCTTGAAGCGTCAGTGCTGACTTAATGGGCTGAATGGCCTACTTCCGTTCTATACAGATTCTATGATTTTACTTCTCCCTGTCCAAAGACCGCTGTGCACATGAGCCAGGAGAAACCAGAAGGAAAGGTAACTCACTTCCAAATCAGACATTTGTCTGAATTGCACCATGGCCTACTCAGAGTATGCATGAGGAGAAGTGGAAGTAAAAGTGTTGTTTGTTAGACCCAACACATAAACTCATTCCCAGTTCTCTCCACTTATGCATTGATGAGGTTTTGGAGACCAGCCTATCTTTCTCTAGTTCTACTTTCAGATGAAAATATTAAAAAAAAAACTCCTCTGCTGAGCAACTTTTAAACTGGTAATTTTTATTAAAAACATATTTTATAGGTAATAAATGTACTGCCTTGTTGATTTTATTTGCTTATCAAGTTCATCTGGTGCTAATCTTAGAGCATTTAAATGTAGGCAGCTCAGTGACTTAGCACTGAGTGTAACTTTGACCAGAGACAGTGGCAGAGGGGGGAGACAGTGGCAGAGTGGTAATGTCACTGCATGAGGAACTCAAAGCCTGAGGTTAGTGTTATGGGTGGCACGGTGGCACAGTGGTTAGCACTGCTGCCTCACAGCGCCAGAGATCTGGGTTCAATTCCCATCTCAGACGACTGACTGTGTGGAGTTTGCACGTTCTCCCCATGTCTGCGTGGGTTTCCTCCGGGTGCTCCGGTTTCCTCCCACCATCCAAAGATGTGCAGGGTCAGGTGAATTGGCCATACTAAATTGCCTGTAGTGTTAGGTAAGGGGTAGATGTAAGGGTATGGGTGGGTTTCGCTTCGGCGGGTCGGTGTGGACTTGTTGGGCTGAAGGGCCTGTTTCCACGCTGTAATCTAATCTAAATCTAATCTAATCTAATCTAAATCTAAATCAGAGTGCTGGCAACCAGGTGAGTAAGGGAGATAAAAGAGAAAGGAGGCGGTCCTTTGGTTTTTCAAGCATTTTCACCATATAGGACATGTTTCTATTGCAGGGGAAGGAACTAGATGCTTGGTGAGTGTTTGATAAGTCCTGGTAAGGTTAAAAACCACATTTAAAAATAATTGAATAAATAATTAAGCAGTTAAATAAAATCCATTGAGAATGACGGGACAGTTGATGTCTCACAGCTGCAGCATGTGGGAAATCCTGGTTGATAGTGTGACCCAGCACAAACATGTCTGCAATAAACGTTTGTAGCTTGAAAAACTTTTATGAGCTGGAAGCTGAGCTGCAGACACTGATACATCAGGGAGGGGGCAAGTTAGCTGGATATTTTGTACAAAATTGGAACTACTTCAGGTCTTCCAAGTTGATCAATGAGCAGGTTCAGGGGGTGTAGCAGCAGCTGAGGCAGGTAAGGGGAGTCAAAGGGCAGGGGTGCAGGAGTGTCAGCCTCTGCAATTGTCCAACAGGGCTAAGGTTCTTTCAGCTTGTTTGATTGAACATGAGGGCTGCAGAATGGATGAACAAAATGTAGAGGTTACTGTCATCTGGTACAGAAGGTATATAATTTAGTCGTGGAAAGGGTCATTTGACTAAGAGGATGGACATTATACTTTGCAGGAAAGAACAAAAGTTCAGAAAGATGTGATGCTTTATAAAAAATATAATCAGGCAGAGTCAACATGGTTTTGTGAAAGGAATTCACATGTAACCAATTTATTGGAATGTTTGGGAAAAGTGAAAGGTTATTGTGAGGGAAGGTCTGTGATAAGATGACAGACAGGACAGATGAAATGAGAAAAAGATAGTGATGCAAGACAAAGGGAGAAGGGAAATGAATAAATAAAGTCTGGAGATGGAGAAGACATGAATGATGTCAGAGACAAAACTTAGATGTCTATTGACCTCAGCTAATGATAATACGTCAGATCTTAAAGTGAAATCTGGTTTGATAGTTCATATGTTTAATATTTGCAGCTTGTTATTATGGTGGCTATTAACAAAACATATTCACCTGAGCCTGCCAATGCTTATTAACAACAGAGCCTAAATTTATTTTACAAAATAAAACAAACTTTTGAAAGATCCAAATAAATAAATTTTGACCTGTTTCTCAAAACATCTTCATTATAAATACTGAGCCCCAATGAAGCATTATTCCTGAATTAACTCCTCAACTTCTTTGATAACTGACTTTTTCCAGTTTTAATGACCTAGAGGCTTATTCATAGTTCTAATGGACTGATGCTCTTTTCAGTTCTGACAGCTTAAGAACTTCCACAAAAACAGTGTCAGTTTGAAGACTTCAGAAACTAAAATTCCTCTGCTGGAGAGTATCTATTTCCCTGAACTGAAACCTGGTCCTGAGCTGAATTCAAAATGGCAGTGGCCACTGGCCTGTTTTCTCAATCTGTCATAAATGTTCAATTTATAAATAATTACAAATAATAGGCACTTGACTGAAGTCATATACCTTCTTGGAAATGATGTCTTTAGTTCATTACGTCAATGACTTCTGATCTTGTTAAAAAATGCCCTTCACAGAACTGGAACCTCACATCTATTGTACCTTTACTTTAAAACCTAATTTTCTACCAGGTCGGCTCAGTAGTTAGCACTGCTACCTCACAGGTTCGATTCCACCCTCAGGCGACTGTCTATTTGGAGTTTGCACATTCTCTCCGTGTCTGCGGGGGTTTCCTCCGAGTACTCCTCCCACAGTCCAAAGATGTCTTCTACAAGTTCCAAGTTGTAATTATACCATTTTTCTCTCCATCTATAACTAACCTCATGTGTGAAAACTGATGCAAAGTCGTGTGTTTTATATATCCAAGGCAAATGTGGAATAATAAATAACCTTTTTTTTAAATTCACCAAAAATTACTGCAGGAATTATTTAGATTAGGACATTCTGCTGGTCATAAAGAACATTAACTTCACTCATTAAAACACACTCATTGCTCTGGTAAGGCTGTATAATATATTATTATCATTTAGGAATATTTGAACTCCTACAGTTTGGAAACAGACTTTTCAACCCGACAGGTCCACACTTAACCTCTGAAGAACATCCCACTCATACCTATCCTGTCCCCCTAACCATCCATTTCCCATGGCTAATGCACCTAACCTACACATCCATGAACACTATGGGAGTTCATAGAAGGACACCTACAGTGCAAAAAGAGGCCATTTGGCCCACCATGTCTGCACTGACCCTCTGAAGAGAATCCCACCCCATTCCTGTAACCTGCATTTCCCATGGTTAATCCACCTAGCCTGCACATCTGTGGACACTATGGGCAATTTAGCATGGCCAGTCCACCTTATCCTTACATTATTGGACTGTGGGAGGAAACCGGAGTACCCAGATGAAACCGATGCAGACACGAAGAATGTGCAAACTCCTCACGGACAGTCACCCGAAGCTTGAACCCGGGTCCCTGGCGCTGTGAGGTAGCAGTGCTAACCACTGAGCCACCGTGCAAACAGCTTGGACGGTGTGGGTGTGGGAGAACCCTAGCTACATAGGTCTTTGTCTGTCTAGTTGTCTTGCAGTTGATTCACTGTCTTTTCCAATAGTCTCTCTGTCTCAGACCAGCTTCTACTGTTATTTTGAAAAGGAGGTCACAGACAGGCTGTCTTGCCCATGTGTCCCACAGATCCAGCTTCCTTTCTGAAATAAGTTGGTATGTTGGCTGATATAACATCCAGTGTTGTGGCTTTTCATGCCTTTAGTTTTCATACGGCAATGCCTATGCGACTGAATGACCCATTCAATTGAAATTAACCTTTTGAAAGCCTTTCCAGAAAACAACATCGAATCAACAATATAACATGATGTGGAGGTGCTGGGGTTGGACTGCGGTCACCTGACAAAGGAGCAGCACTCCAAAAACTTGTGATGCCAAATAAACCTGTCGGACTATAACTTGGTGCTGTGTGACTTCTTTGAGGAGAAAGTGAGGTCTGCAGATGCTGGAGATCAGAGATGGAAATGTGTTGCTGGAAAAGCGCAGCAGGTCAGGCAGCATCTAGGGAACAGGAGAATCGACGTTTCGGGCATTAGCTTTCCTGACGAAGGGCTAATGCCCGAAACGTCGATTCTCCTGTTCCCTAGATGCTGCCTGACCTGCTGCGCTTTTCCAGCAACACATTTCCATCGCTGTGTGACTTCTAACAATATAACAGGAATTGCTGGAGAAACTCAGCAGGTCTGGTAGCATTGGCATATAGAGAAAGAGAGTTAACGTATCAAGCTCAATATGACTCTTCTTCAGAAATAAGAAGGTGGCCGTGTGACAGGTTATTGCAAAAAGGACGGAAAGGAAATGTCAGGGAAAAAGTGAGAGGTGCGGGAGTTTAGTGTTCAAAGATGGGATGGAAAAAGAGGCGAACAGAGTGATGGTTGTTCCAGAGAATATACAAAGCATTAATTCAGATTAGGTGCCAGTGACAGAATAAAGATCAGTTCTGAATGAAAGCAGAGATATGAGAGCCCAATACAGACGAGGGTGGGGAAAAGGGAAGGTTGGAATATCACAGTGGAAAACAGAGTTCATGACCCGAACTTTTAGAACACAGTGTTGAGGCCAGAAGACTGTAAAGTACCTAATCATAAATTGAAGTGATGTTCTTCCGTCTGGAGTGAACCTCGGCCTGCTGCTTCCTTCAGTGTTATCAGCTACGGAGGACTGTCTGAATGTGATTAGCTGTTTCTTTTCAAATTTGGCTTTAATATTTGTAACATCCTCTTACTTGTACTGAGCATGGTAACAGCAGTAACAGATCACATGGTGAGTTGTGAGGAGGTGATAAAGAATCTGCAAAGAGATATCGGTAGTGAGTGTGTAAAAAAAATGGCGGATGGTGTATCATGTGAGAAAATGTGACATCATCCACTTTGAATTGTGTAGTAATTCAGGGAACCTAACTAGAAAGCAATATCATTTGCTGTTAAGCACTAGAATAGAGTGGTGTATATAGACTAGTCCCAGCATGCTGCAGACAGTTCTGTAGACCAATCCTTGAGCCTGCTTTATTTTGTATTAAACACAGGAGGACTGGACACCTTTCTTTCTTAATTTGACCTATTTTTGTTTAAATCAATCTGTTCACAGATGTTGTTACGCACTCCTAGAGCAGGCCCAAGGGTAGGTACAATATCACAGAGCTCTTTCAAAGTTTATTTTCTTATTTTGGGGGTGGGGGGGGGGGGGTGAAAAGGTTTGAAGAAACAAAATAGCAAGAGGGATGTTCCTTTAAGACAAAGAGGTGGGAGTGGGGAAAATAAAGAAACAAATGACGGGTTTAACCAAAGTGTAGGTTAGATTACTAAATTCGTTGTTAATATCTGTTCCAAGGCAAAAGGGAAGCATATTTTTCTAATCAACCTGTTCAGTGATGTTATTACACAAACAGGTGCGACTTGATCTGAGACCTCCCTGTAGGGGTCTGCTTTATAAAGGGCTCAAGTAATTGAGTTCAGGGTGGAACAGTGGGTCAGTGGTTAGCACTGCTGCCTCACAGCGCCAGGGATCCGGGTTCAATTCTACCCTCAGGCGACTGTCCATGTGGAGTTTGCACATTCTCCTGTATTTGCATGGGTTTCCTCTGAGTGCTCCGGCTTTCTCCCACAGTCCAAAGGTGTGCCTGTTAGGTGAATTGGTCATGCTAAATTGTCCATAGTGTGCAGGCTAGGTGGGTTAACCAGAGGGAAATTCAGGGTTACAGGGATGGGTTAGGGGTCTGGGTGGGATGGTCTTCAGAGGGTCAGCGTGAACTCAATGGGCCAAATGGCCTACTTCCACACTGTAGGGATTACATATCTACAAGTGACTTTTCCCACCTTTACTACCCTGCAGGCAGTGCATTCCAAATTCCCACCACCCTGACTGAAGTTAATAAGATTGTGAATGGCATGGATAAAAAGGAAAGTCTAAGGCTTTTTCCCAGGGTGGAGGGGTCAATTACTAGGCACACAGGTTCAAGGTGCAAGGTGGAAATATTAAAAGAGATATGCAAGGCATTCCTTTCACGCAAAGGTGTGGTGAGGCCCTGGACTGCGCTGCCATTGGAGGTAGCGGAAGCAGACACAATAGTAGCGTTCAAGAAGCAGCCTGGACCAAACATGAATAGGAATATTCAGTGTCTGAATAGAGGGATCCTGTAAGTGAAGAGAGTTTATGCATGGAAGAGCAAAATGTGTCGGTGCAAGCTTGGAGGGCTGTAGGGCCTGTTCCTGTGCTGTATTGTTCTTTGTTCTTGGTGAAAAACATTTTCCTTGAATCCCCCCTAAACCTCCAGCCTCTGACCTTTTAAAATTATGCCACTTGTTATTGACTCTTTGACTAAGGGCAATAGCTGATTCCTAAACACTGTCCATATCCCTCATGATTTCATACACTTAGGTCAGGTCCCCCTCAAACCTTTTTTGTTCTAAAGAAAACAACCTGATCTTATCCAGCCAAGTGCTCCATCCCAGGCAATATCCTGGCGAATAATTGAAATAATATGCACTCACCAGTCAATTTACTGATACCAGCTAGAATTTATATTCCTCATATGTTTGTCTGTATTCTTCACATTCCTGTTCAACCATAGTTCTACTCAAAGGAGGATAACCCCCATTGAGCTACGCATTTTAAATGACCGTGGTCAAGTTATAAATCCATCACCAGACCAGATTACAGGTACACCTTCCAGCACTTTCATGGATGTCATTTGATATAGATCCCTTACATCGTCTCAGCAATCATCATCACGTGAAGCAGTCATTGTTCAGTAAATAATAATGCTGCAGTAACAGCCAATAGGAGTGTCAGAGGTCATTCTCATTTGGATCACACGCTGGTATAAAGTGTTGTCCTGTAAGGCTGAAATGACTGCATCATAATACCTGTCGGTGCTAAACAATCAGAATCCTGGTTGTTTATTTTTTAGAATTTGTAGTGTTTTGTGATAGTTCCTTGACATCAAGCAAGCACAAGTAAAGAAGCTTTAGAAAATATTATACACATTGGTCTGACTCCTTGAAAGCCAACCAAGCTGTATGTATCTCAAAGAATAAAAAATAGAGTCCAAGTGTTAAAACTGAGAGTCCTGGACTGAAAGTGGAATGCTTGCATGCAATACTATTTTACTTCTCTTTTGGTGTGCCTTTGGTTTCTTCAGCTTTTTTCTGCACTTTCCTCCTTCATATTTCTTTTATCAAATTCATCCCTAAGTATTCTTCACTTCTTCCACATGTAATTCATGAATCTTCAAATCAAGACAATAGTTTCCAAGCCTATCGGAGAGATCCTTGCTAAACTCTAGTGCAGCAACTCATAACTTCATCAACTAACAAACTTTACATGGAGGCAACCATTATTTTAAAACTGCTCCCACTCCAAAATATTCCTCAAGAGAAATGAATAGAATAGAATCGCTACCATGTGGAAACAGGCCATTTGACCCATTGAGTCCACATCAAGCTTCCAAAGAGCACCCTACCCAGCCCATCTCCTATTCTATCCCTGTAACCCTGCATTTCCCATAGCCAATCCACCTAGCCTGTACATCCTTGGACTGTGGGAGGAAACCCAGGCAGCCACAGGGAGAATGTGCAATCTCTACACGGACAGTCGCCTGAGGTTGGAATTGAACCTGGGTCCCTGGTGCTATGAGGCAGCAATGCTAACCACTGAGCCACCCCTAAAATTAACTTCTCATAGAATCCCTGCAGTGTGGAAGTAGGCCATTCAGCCCATACTGACCCTCCAATCCCCACCCAGAATCCCTGTAACCCTGCATTTCCCACAGCTAATCCAGCCAGCACATCCCTGGACACTATAGGCAATTTAACAAGGCCGATCCAACTTACTTGCACATCTTTGGACTGTGGAGGATACCGGAGCACCTGGGGGAAACCCACAGGGCGAATGTGCAGATACCACACAGTCAACCAAGGGTGGAATGGAACCTGGGTCCCTGGCACTATGAGGGAGCAGAGAGAACCACTGAGCTGTCCCAAATGTTCCTGGAATCATGGTGTAATAAAATGACATAAAATACCTATTACTGAGGTATGGCAAAGATGTTAGCCAAACTGTCCCTTTGATTTCCTTCCCTTCAGACAGTACCTGTGTATGAGCAAGCTAGGCCTACGGCCTTACATTCCAGAATTGTGAGCCTGATCAACAAACGTTAATGGCACTGTTGAATTATCTGTATTATTTTAACGATACTTCATGTATTATATTAGGGGAATTGATGCGTAATAATTCATGAACACTATGTCAATTAAGTGTGAATAATTTTGCATACAGGTGCCTGTTTGTGCTTCCTAACACGTAGTTTGCCTGAAGTGACAGGAATACATTAAAGTATATCTGCGCATGAAAAAGGCTCATTATAAAGATGAAAATCTTCATTACAAAGATTTTCATCTTCATTGATGCATCCCTGATTTCCAATGCTTCATCATGGAGACTGAGCCTTCAGCAGCTTAGGCTCTGATGTCAAAGATTCCCTCCTTAAATCTATCCGCCTCTTTGCTGTTTTCCTCCTCTTTTAGACACTTCTTAAAACATACCTCTTTGATTGAGAGTTGGGTTCACCACTCTTAATATCTCCTCTGTGGATAATATTCCTGTAAATTGCCTCAGGATATTTTACCCTTGTAATTGGCATTGCATAAATGAATCCTAAAGTTAAACACTGTTCTGAAGAGAGTCACATGAGACTCAAATCATTAATTCTGTTTCTCTCTCCACAGATCCTGCCGGGTCTGCTGAGTTTCTTCAGTACTTTCTGCTACCAAATAAATGTATTTTGTTGTCGGAAATACAAGCGGATCAAATGTTACAAACAAAAATTTGAAGTGAAGTGCAAATGCGTAATCTCTGGTGTATTTCTTATTCGTAATTTCTCAAGATACTCAAAATTAATGAGTCTCAATGTATGTTTGCATCATTAAACAAGCTACAGTCAAAGGGAGTAGGGAGGCAATGCTTTGAATCAAAACGTAGCTTGCTCTCTCTCCATGGATGCTGCCTGACCCACTGTGATCTCCAGCATTTGTTGTTTTCAGCATCTGCAGTAATTTGCTCCGATGGGGTAAGGAGGCAGGATGGGCACAGAAAGGCTACAGAAACAACGCACTGGTAAACTAAAGGTGTCCTGTAGAGTGATGATCTTGAAAGGAGCACAGGAGTTAAAACTACAGTGTTGTGTACTGTACAACCGGGCTATTATTACTGTTACAAACAAGAATTGCCTGTTACCTTACGGGATTTAAAGCGTAAATAGAAGTGATGTGCAGAACGGCAGTTTGTCAAGTCATTAACAATAATCTTATTAACAGCCTTCAACCTGTGGCAGAGCCCATGAATATTTATGAAATCTGTTCTAAACAACTGGTGATAAAGGCGATGGAGAAGATTGTTGGGTGGCTGTGAGGGCACTGTCACAGTTTTAAATTGACTAATAGCATCAAGTAGGACATAGGAGCCCAATAAACTCTTAACAGAGCCTGTTACATGAGACATAATGAAAAATATATTAATTGGATAAATAAAAGAGAGACCTGTGCTCGCTCTAACCCAAATTAAAGCGAGCACTATTAGCAATGGGGCAATGTTGTGTGACAGTTAAGCTTAATAGCTGCTTGTATGCAATGATTTGTTTAGTAGTTTATGAAGCATAAGATTTACCATTGATTGCTCCACCAAGCTGACAAAGAGAGAGACCATTCAGTCCATCAAACTCATTCTTTCACACACAAAGAAAGATCATCAGATCATTCAACTGTACCTTGAATGATGGCAAAGAGGGTGGAGTTTTATGGATGCCACTTGGGCAGGTTGCCACGGCATTGACTTCTAAGATCCACTGTGTGGCCTACCACTACACTCCAGCCGATCTCTGGCCTGTGGATGGTTGGGGGAGCAGGGTCATCAGTTGGCCATCCTGTCCTTGATCCAATTAATGGACACATAAGTACATCATTCCCACAATATCACATCCACCCTGCTATTTAAGGAGGGAGGGCATAGATGGGGAGAGCGCACGGACATAGGAACATGAGTAGGTAATTTAACCACTCAAGCCTGTTCCACCATTTAATGAGGTAATGAGTGATGTGTGGCCTAACTCCATATGGTGACTTTGCTGCCCATCCTTATCCCCAAATACCTTACCACAAGTAACAAGACCATAATATCTTGGGAGCAGCCATAGTTGGCAAGATGGGAGGGAACTTTCCTTTGGGGATACCTGTACATATCAGAAATCTCCTCCAATACATGCAGTTTCTCTCACAAATGCACCCCCACGACATGGTCACACTGCCCTTTAGTACATCCCTATTCAGCCTCTCAAGCCTGGACATCTATCCCACACTCACAACAGATTGGGTAGATTGACCTTCATTCTGGTCTCCATCACTTCTGCCTCCTTGGGTAATTCCCAGCAGCAGTCACCATTAGAACCCAGTGCTGTGGGGACCAGAGAGCAACCGGCCAATCTAATTGGTCGGCTGCTGTTTAAGATGGGCATCATGCCCCATCCTAGATAAGCAGAGTGGGAGGCATAACCCCGATCATCAGCCATTTAATGCCCCACAAAGCATAAAATGGGGGGTAGCTAAGATTGATGGGGATGCACTCCCCAGTGATCCTACGGTTAGGACAAGGGCTGGAAAACTCAGAAAAACTCTTTTATCATCATTCCCCTGCGTGGGTCACAATTCTGCGTATCAGTCAACCTTTATGACATCAAACTGTAAACTTTGAACGGCAGTAGTGGCTTATTTTGAAATACACCTCACACTAACCCTTCACAATTCCACTTTATTACCTTTAACAACTCCGTGAACACTCCCTTCACTGATCTTTCCTTGAAGCTGAGGACTCCAGCATTTCTAACCCTCCCTAAAAACTCTCCACTGGCGTCAGGGAATGAGCTGCATTACCATTACCAACTATTAGCTAATTACAACTATAATTATGACTAACTACATTTTACTGTGCACCAGAAGCAGATATACAGTGGAAACCCAGTGTGGTGCCAGTCACATTCAGCACCAACAGTCCCACGCTGAAACATTTTTCACCTTTTGCTAAATGGCCTCAGGCCCATGAGTTTCAAACAATAACTGGCAGCTGCTGTTTGCTGTTGCCCTTCTGCTTATTTTAACATGCTCTGCTACGACAGAGGAAGATCTGTTCCAAGACAGGGTCCTACATTTCACATTGTTACCACAAAAGGTAGTCAATCACCTCACAAGTCCACTGAAGCTTTGGTCTTCACTGTCTTTAAGACAACAAAAGTGAATTCCTTCTCAACTGCGAAAGTACATGTATCCCTTGGGTCTTCTTTGCCATTCAATGATCGACCGTCTGTCTGGACTCCATTGTTTCACCCATTCCCCACTATCCCTTGAACAAAACCCTCAGCCTCAAATATACTCATCAATGGCATATCCACAACCTTTTGAGGTTAACAATTCCAAAAATTCACAACCCTCGAAATGTAAAACTTCTCATCGTCTCATTCTTAATTGATTGAGGAAAAACTGAAAGAACTGTGGATGCAAATCAGAAACGGAAACAGAAGATGCTGGAAAAGATCAGCGCGTCTGGCAGCATCTGTGGAGAGAAGTCAGAATTAATGCTCTGGGTCAAGTCACCCTTCCTCAGAACCAAGCACTGAGGATGTCCCCTAGACAGGGGACGAAACGTCTGCAACACAAATTCCCAGCTCGGCGAACAGAACCACAACTTCCTCAGAACTGTCTAACTGACTGAGCCCATATATTGAGACTGTGTCCTTGTGTTCTAGGCTCCCAGCCAGAAAAAATACGCTCAGTCTCCACCCCTTCAAGGCCCTCCCAGGAATTTGGATGCTTCAATGGGATCATTCCTGTTCTTCTGATTAGTACAGACCCAATTTATTCAGCATCTGGCACAGGACCACCTTCTCATTCCAGGGAACAATCTGGAGAATCTTCACTGTCGTGGTTCTGAGTAAATACATTCTTTCCTCGATGGAGAAACCAAAACTTATATAAATTTCATAACTTTCCAATATTCCAGCTGAGTCTTCCACAAAGCCCTGTACAGTTGTAACAAGACTTTCTTACTCTTCAATGTCCCTCTCCTTGCATTGAAGGCTCAGATGCCATTTTCCTTCCAACATTACTCTTGGTTTCTACCCAACTCTACAAAAATGAGTTGCAACTAGCTGAGATCCCAGTGCTGATCCTAGTCATAGCCTGTCAAGTTGAAAATAGACTACCTTCCTCCACTCTTTACTTCCAGAACATTCACCAATCCTATGTCCATGCTGATCTATTGTCCCAACTCCATGAACCATTATCTTGCATATTAACATTCTGTGTTAGTGGCTTTTTTTTTTAGAAATTCTGGTATGTTACATGACCTTACTCCTTTGTCTATCCTACTGTAGTTTTGTACTCAAAAATCTCTAATAAATTTGTCAAGTGTGATTTCTTTTTATAAAGCCATGTTGACTCTGATCACACAATGATTTTCTAAGTGCGCTGTTAAGATTTCTTTAATAATAGATTCCATTATTTGCCTGACAACAAATGTCAGACTAACCGGCCTTCAGTCCCCTGCTTTCTCTCTCCTTCCTCTCTGGAATAGCAATGTTACTTTTGCTAACTTCCATAAAACTGGGACAATTCTGAAATCTAGGGAATCAGCACATCCACACTTTCTGCAGTTATCCCTTTCGGTCTCCTTCCATTTCAATAGATCTGTTTGAAAGATTCTCTTTAAAACCTTGGAAGGCACATCACTTACAAACCTTGGGAATACCTTGGTTTCAACTGACAGAAAATCTCAGAATGCATATTAACATTCTGTGTCATTTCCCCACCTTCTCCCCATAATTCTGCAAGTTCTTCCTTTTCAGGTAACAGACTCATTCCCTTTGAACACTTCAATTGAACAACACTCTGTGGCAGTGAATTTCAGATCTTTGTTGTGTTAAAGCGTTTTTTGTTCATGCTGCTTTCTCTTATAGTTTCAAATGAACCTGTTGGACTGTAACCTGGTGTTGTTTGATTTTTAACTTTGTCCACCCCCTCCAACACCGGGACTTGCACATATTGTTTTATCTTACTTCGACTTCAGGAAGCAGAGTGGAGGGCACGCCCCTGTCTGCGTCAATGTAGCTGAGGGGGAGATGGTCAAAAGCTAGGCGTGACGATCACCAACAATCTGTCCTGGTCCACCCTCCTTGATGAGACAGTCAAGGGTGCACATCAACACCTCTACTTCTCTCAGGAAGCGATGCAAATTCAGTATGTTGGTAAAGGCACTTACCAATTTTTACAGTTGCACCATAGAAAGCATTCTATCCAAATGCATCACAACTTGGTATGGCAATTGTTCTGTGCAGGACTATACGAAACTATAGAGAGTTGTGAACACAGCCCAGACCATCACACAAACCAACCCTCCCATCCATTGACACCATCTACACTTCTCACTGCCTCGGACAGGCAGCCAACATCATCAAAGACCCCTTCCACCTCTTCCAACCTCTTCCGTCAGGCAGACGGTACAAAAGCTTTGAAAAACATACCAAAAGATTCAAAAACAGCTTCTTTCCTGCTGTTCTTCGGCTTCTGAATGGAACTTTCAAATTTTAGATTTAATGTTGATTCACTCTTTGTGCACCTTCTCTGCAGCTGTAACATTGTATTTTTCCCTCTAGGTATGAGTGGCAATAATAAATCAAATCAAATTAGATCCTGCTACAGAGACCTGGATGCAATAATCTTGGGTGATACTTCAGTTTAATACTGAATCTGGCCCTGAACTGTTGGATGTCTTGTCTTTCGGATGAGACGTGAAAGGTTCTGAAGTAGATGTAAATAGACGAAATGGCACTATTTGAAGTGGAATTTTTCCTGATCTACCGTCCAATATTTATCCGTCAACCATCACAAAAACACACCATGTGGTGATTATCACATTGCTGTGAACAAAATGGGATAGCATGTTCCCATACTATAGCAGGGACTGCACTTCAAAGTGTATCACTAGTTACAAGGCACTTTGAAACTCCAGACATGGGATTGTGTAGGCCATATGCCACTGAGACAGACTGCATAGTCCAAACCATTCATGAGAGCAATTATGCTCCTCTTGAGCCATGTCTTTAAACATTTTTGTGAATTTCTGCAGAGTTCTTTAATGGGAAATTGCCACTTTTATAGCCACTGCATAGTAGCAGCATGAACTCTGAGATATTTTGCCTTTCCAAGGTCATATGACATAGTGTTTCACATGCAACCTCACAAATGGACCGAAGACCCTTTTCTGTTGCATAAGCTGTGATTGTTTGAAATGTGATGTTCTTGCATTTGTTCTGACGATTGCAAGGTGAAAAGGTTTAGTAAGATGCTTCTCTTTGCTGTAAAGCAGCAGAGGTCCTTCTGTGGGGGTGAGCTTTTGCCAA
The DNA here is from genome assembly GCF_004010195.1 of Chiloscyllium plagiosum. NCBI lineage: Eukaryota > Metazoa > Chordata > Chondrichthyes > Orectolobiformes > Hemiscylliidae > Chiloscyllium > Chiloscyllium plagiosum. The sequence continues at coordinate 14,282,001 of NC_057720.1, forward strand.
TTTATTTCCAGCTGCATTCTAACCTGCTGTTTCACTTAAACTCTTTAATTAAACAGCAGCATCAGCACTCCGCACGAACTGCAACTTTACATCACTTAGACAGGATTAGAAAGGCTTAAGTGCACAAAAGGAAACTGAACATCAACAAGGTCTTATCTACTCATTTAATTCCTTTAGTTTGCCCTTTCATCCTGTTCACCTTAATGAGCGAACGAGTGAATAAGCAGGAGTGCTTCTGCTCAAAAGAAATGAAATCCCTAAGAAACTGTCACCAACAACTTTTAGTTTAGCATTAACTTATAAAGGTAATGCTTTCCCTTTTCAGCCGATATAAATAACTTCCTGATTAGCAAGTCCTAGTTCTACCTGACCGTTCTAAGTGGCAGGAACTGTACTTAGTCCACATGTAGCCACTTACATTGGGCTGGAAGCAGACTGGCTGTCATTCCTCACTCACATCAGCAGCTGGTGACGTGCTCAGGGAGGGCAAAAGGCTGGGGAGGAAAATCAAAGGGACTTTTACCTTGGAAAGGAAGATGTGCACATATCAACACATACTCATCTTTCAACTCCTGATTAAAACTCAGTAAGCCTGGTGACACTGTCACATTTGTAAATATCCTTGAGTATAAGATTGTAAGAAATCTATAGGGCTCACCATGGGGTTGGTGAGCTCAATCCATTGGATGAGCAGGAGGCTGGAAGAGCACAGCAAGCCAGGCAGCATTAGGAGGTGGAGAAGTCAATGTTTCAGCTTTAACCCTTCTTCAGGACTGGAGATGGAGGGGGTAGGGGGTGGGGAGCTACAGATAAAGAGAGGGGGGAAGAGTTATGGGTGGGGAGAGGGGCAGAGTGGTGAGGTAGTTGAGATGGTTGCAAATACAGCAGCTGAGGAAGGTCACATGACTGTAGTAGCAATTTAAACAGCAGAGTGATGCCAACAGCATAGGTTCAGAGCCCACTCTGGATACGGTTATCATAGAGGATCTTCCCTCCCAATCTCTTCCCTTGCCTGAAGTGTGGTGATCCTCAGGTTAAACTATCACCAGTTGTCTCCACAGATCCTACATGATTTGTTAGAACTATGGTGGCTTTACCTGCAGATAGGGTTTAATAAGTGTTGTAACTGTTACCAGAATTGTAATGTGCTAGTAATCTGCTAGGAGATTGGAACCCATATAACAGACTGCTCTGGGTAGAGTCTGGAAGTATAGAATTTGAGTGTTGCTGAAAAAATAATCTAATACCACAATAATAATAATCAATCAAAGCTTCCGGTCTTGCCCTTATCAAGACAATTTGCATTAAAAAACAGAAAACAATATGTATATTGTATGACAACACTGCTTGGATAATCAGTAGACACAAATTAGTAGACTTATTGCCAAAAGGATTGAACCAGTTAATGATGACTGGAAGTTAATTTTTAAATAAGGTAGTGCCATATAGTACTCATACAAATATTGTTATCCCCTACGCTCTGGTATTCCGCTGATTGCCCCTGTTATTCATACTGACCCCCATCACTCACACTCACCCGCTCACTCACACTCACCCCAGTCACTCAAGTGAACCTTACCTCCTCCACCTCTACGCTTCCTCTCAATCACAGATACCCAGCCTCTCCCCTCACACTCTTGCTCTGCACACTGGTATATCTATGAGGTAATCCACAGTAATAGACAATAGACAATAGGTGCAGGAGTAGGCCATTTTGCTCTTCAAGCCTGCACCACCATTCAATATAATCATAGCTGATCATCCTTAATTAGTATCCTGTTCATGCCTTATCTCCATAACCCTTGATTCCACAATCCTTGACAGCTCTATCCAACTCTTTCTTAAATGAATCTAGAGACTGGGCCCCCACTGCCCTCTGGGGCAGAGCATTCCACACAGCCACCACTCTCTGGGTGAAGAAGTTTCTCCTCATCTCTGTCATAAATGGTCTAACCTGTATTTTTAAGCTGTGTCCTCTGGTTCGGCACTCGCCCATCAGCGGAAACATGTTTCCTGCTGCCAGAGTGTCCAATCCTTTAATAATCTTATATGTCTCAATCAGATCCCCTCTCAGTCTTCTAAACTCAAGGATATACAAGCCCAGTTGCTCCAGCCTTTCAGTGTAAGGTGGTCCCACCATTCCAGGAATTGACCTCGTGAACCTAAGCTGCACTCTCTCAATAGCCAGAATGTCTTTCCTCAAATTTGGAGACCAGAACTGCACATAATACTCCATGTGTGGTCTCACCAGGGCCCTGTACAGCTGCAGAAGAACCTCTTTGCTTCTATACTCAATCCCTCTTGTTATGAAGGCCAGCATGCTATTAGCCTTCTTCACTACCTGCTGTACCTGCATGCTAACCTCCATTGACTGGTGTACAAGAACACCCAGATCTCTCTGTACTGCCCCTTTACCTACATTGATTCCATTTAGGTCGTAATCTGCCTTCCTGTTCTTGCCACCAAAGTGGATAACCATACATTTATCCACATTATACTGCATTTGCCATGCATCCTACCACTCACCTAACTTGTCCAGATCACCCTGTAATCTCCTAACATCCTCCTCGCATTACACCCTGCCACCCAGCTTAGTATCATCAGCAAATTTGCTAATGTTATTACTAATACCATCTTCTATATCATTAATATATATCTGCTTGCCATTCCGAAAAGGAGCCGTTTATCACTACTCTTTGTTTCCTATCAGCCAACCAACTTTCAATCCAAGTTAGTACTTTGCTCCCAATACCATGCGCCCTAATTTTGCTCACTAACCTCCTATGTGGGACTTTATCAAAAGCTTTCTGAAAGTCCAGGTACACTACATGTACTGGATCTCCCTCGTCCATCTTCAGAGTTACCAGGATTACCAGAAGACAGTATACCTTTAAGATGCTTGGAAACAATTGGCTCTCAGATGTGCACTGTTGAAGTAGAACTGGTAAAGTTTACGGCATCTCTCAAAAAAAATCAGTACTCCAGAAAACAGTGCTGTAAAACATTCAGCCACAGGGAGCCTTGTATTTCATCCAGCCGGATTGCTGAACTAAACCATTCTCTCTATAACAAGGAAATATAGCTATTCACTGAGTTATATATAACATGGTCAGTATTGAACATGACTTTACCTTGTGTTGGGTAATCTCGAAAACACAGGAGTAGTGTCAGGAGTAGAAGTCAATTATTTAGGATTGAGATGTGAAAAATTTCTTCTTGTGAACCTTTGGAATTTGGAGAGGGATGTGGATGCTCCGATACTGGATACAATGACGGCTGGAGTAGACAGTCTTTTGGTGTCTTGGGGAATCAAAGGTAATGGGGAGTCTATAGGAAAGTGGAAATGAGACAGAGATCATCCATGATTGTATGGAATGGAGTCAAGCACTCAAGGAGCCAAATAGTATACTCATTCTATTTCTTATACTCTTAAGTCATCACCTGGAGGACACTGGATACCATATCCAAAGGAACGTTTGGGTCTATGTGGATGACTCAACTAAAATGGCTCACGTGTTCCAAGACAAGGCAGTGGAGAGTAAAGCATAAGCAGAAATTGCTGGCGAAACCCAGCAGATCTGGCAGCGTCGGTGAAGAGAAAGCAGAGGTAGCATACTCTGAAGAAGCATCATTTGACTTGAAACGTTAACTCTGCTTTCTCTCCACAGATGCTGCCAGAGTTTCTCCAGCAGTTTCTGTTGTTGTTTAGGCCTTCAGCATCTTTGGTTTAATTAGAATTTTTTTTAAAAAACTGTTCAGTTCAATGGTGTGATATTGAGTAAAGAGCTTTTTCAAGTGACCAAATTTTGATGATCTTTCATTAATTTTATTCAGATCCAATTTCAAAGTATCAGACAGTACTAAAGATCAAGGAGCTGCTATATCTGCAATTTCTCATACCATAATACAATTTCAATAAAAACTTGTTAGCCAATTTTATGTCTGGTTGTTTTCATTTATGAAGATATTTGTGAAGAATTATATTTCAGTTTCATTGCAACATGAAAAACATCAGGTCTGATGTTCCTTTTTTCAGGGATACGGACACCACATCTATATGCTAATTCCCACTGTTCCAGTCATGTGACCTGCATGGTGTTTGGGGTTCACAAACATTTTAAATGAAAAATACACTTCCGTCCCATAAATGTCTCATAGAAGATGAAGATTTCAATATTATCTTTGGTTAATTATTATTGACAAAAAACTGCAGATGCTGGAATCCAAAGTAGACAGGTAGGATGCTGGAAGAACACAGCAAGCCGGGCAGCATCAGAAGGTGGAGAAGTCGACCTTTTAGGTGTAACCTTTCTTCAGGACTGGGGGTGGATGTAGGGGGAGCTGCAGATAAAGAGGGTGGTGGGGGCAAGATCCAATTTCAAATAACCTCCCTTCCCATCCCCTGACTCCACAGCCAGTCCCTCCCCATCCCTTCCACTGTCCCTGCCCCCAACCAGATTCATTCGCCCCCCCCGACCAACCAGGTCATACCCTCTACCTGTGTTCAACTATCCCCACTTCACCACCCTGTCCCTGCCACCATCTTTATCTGCAGCTCCCGCACACCCACCCCCAATCCTAAAGAATTATTATTGACAGCAGTTTATGTAGAGTGCCTTCAACATGATACAGGATCCTGAGGTGCATCAAAGGGGTATTGACAAACAACAGTTGAGCTTGAGCCATGTAAGGTAATATTAGAAGAAGGTATGGAAGGCTTGTTTTATTTTCCAAAGTGAAGTGAGAATCACTGACAAAGTGAGCTTTTATTGTGTCATATCTCACTGGGATAGTATTCCACGAATCAATCCCTGCTGTTCCAAGAGTTTTTCAAAGATGTTAATTATCAAATTTCACAAGTTTCCCCAATTTACCTGCCTTTTAGACATAGGTTGACAGAAAGTACGGACCGAGTCTCTGTACCCAACAAGAATTGCTATTTAGTACAAACAAACAATTCTGCTTATAGAGTCACTAAGTCATACAGTATACAAACAAGCCCTTCGGTTCACCATTTCTATGTCGAAAAGTGTGTTGCTGGAAAAGCAGAGCAGGTCAGGCAGCATCCAAGGAGCAGGAGAATCAATGTTTCAGGAATCCTGATGAAGTGCTACACTCTTCAACTCTATTCTCCAGCATTTGGAGTCCTCACTTTCTCCTGGCTCACCTCTGCCAAACACCAAACTACAGATTCAGCAAACAAATCCATTTATCTACACTTGTTCTATTGATGGGTAAACAATTATGAACCATTCAAATATAACAACTAGTTAAAACTGTAACTCTATTATAAACTGAAAAGTGTGTTGCTGGAAAAGCGCAGCAGGTCAGGCAGCATCCAAGGAGCAGGAGAATCAACGTTTTGGGCATAAGCCCTTCTTCAGGATTCCTGAAGAAGGGCTCATGCCCAAAACGTCGATTCTCCTGCTCCTTGGATGCTGCCTGACCTGCTGCGCTTTTCCAGCAACACATTTTCAGCTCTGATCTCCAGCATCTGCAGACCTCGCTTTCTCCTTTAACAACCTGGGAACCAGTCACATTGTTGTGGGCAGCATAAAGCTTTTATCGCCAACAACTTGTCATCACTCCACAATCCAGCTACCTGTTGCTGGCTGAACCTCACTTTGTACATGCCCCTTGATGCCTGATCATCTACAGCTCATCTTTCCTCACTGGTTGGACAAACAGCAGCGTAAATGATACTAATGGTAAGTATTTGCAGCTTGCTGTTCAAACTTTCAGCAATCCCTTCCACAGTTCTTGGTATTTAAACCCATCCTTTCCCATTTCAGTCCACAATGAAAAGGATGGAGAAATGAAAAGATATCGTCTGTATAATGGACTACCCCTAATGCGCTGGAGAAGGTGGCGGTGAGCTGCCATTGCAGTCCTGGTGCAGTAAGTACAAACTACAACGGTGTAAGGAACGGAGTTCCTGGTTTTTGACCAAATAACACAGATGGAAAAATGATACATTTTCGAGACATAATTGTGTGCGACGTGAAGAGGAATTTGATGGTATTCCAATGTAACTATCCTTGATCTTCTAGCTAGTAGAGGTTGGAGTTTGGGAATGTGCTGTTGGAGGAGTCTTGCAAAGTTACGACAGTGCATCTTATGGGATGGTATATCCAGCTACAATTATGTATTGGTGTTGCTTGGGGTTAAAGGTGATGGATAGGGTGCCAATCAAAGAGATTAATCTGTTCTGGACTATGTTGAACTTCTAGAGTACTGTGAGAGCTTAACTATTCTCGGCAAGTGGAGACCACTCCATCATATTCCAAGTCAGAAGGGTTTTTTTTTTAACTCAACATAGAATTCCCAGCTTCTAAACTAGTTTGTAAATAGCTGGTCTGAATAATTCTATGGCTGGTGGTACCCTGACCATGTTGATGGACAGAGATTGCCATTAATTATCAAGAGGAAATGTTTAGATTTTCTCTTGTTAGAGGTGGTCATTTGGCTGTTATTTGTACGGTGTGTGTTTTCAGCCTGAGTCTCAACATTGTCCAGATCATGCTGCATAGAGGCACAGACTGCTTCAGTGGCTGAAGAATTGTGAACAGTACTGAACATTGTCAAGCATCCTCATTTCTGATATTACGATGGAGTGAAGGTCATTGATGAAACAACTGCAGATGCATGAATAGAACATTAGCCTGAGGACTCTCCATGTTTTGTCACGTTGTTGTGGTGGAGGAGCTTGTGTGGCCCTGAGATCTTGTGAGCGATCTCATCTGGAGCTATGCTCCTGGTAGGATCACCCATGGCAGTAAGGTCAAGGGTGAGGTCCCTGACAAAGAACCATCCAACCAAGACCTAGGTGGAACAGGCAGGCAAAATTACTTCGAACTGAACGGCTGTGAAGGCTGATGAAGCATGAAATGAATCCATCATCTCCGATCATCGTGGTCTCCACGCTAAGGGAATCAATTGGTTGACTTGTGAAGTATCATGTGCTTCTTGGAGTGCAGCAACAAGTACACATTAAACAAACACATGTATAGACATCTTCGCTCTGTGGGCTACTTCTCAAGTCTTTCGGCATTCGGGGAGGGCAACGGGAGCAGGCAATGTGATGGCTGGAAGATCCTAGTCAAGAACTGGTATGAAAGTGGTAAATACTTGATTCAGGCGCTCAACCTTTGGACAGAAGCAGGAATGCAGCATTCACATCTGAGCAGCCCTATTTAGGATCCAGTCTGCTCACCCTGAACTGGGAGGGGGCGAGAAAAGTTGCCCTTAAAATAGTCTGCTTCACCCCATCCTGTCTGGAAAGCCGCGTCCAGAAGGATCACCATTATGTGGTCGAAAACATTGAGAAGTGAAAATATAAAATTTGGAACCTGGAATATATGAACTCTGATGGCTAACCCAAACTCAGACCAGCCGGAGGGAAGAACTGCCTTTGTTGCCTGGGAACTCCAAAAATTCAATTTTGACCTCATTGCTCTGAGTGAGACCCACAGAGCAGGAGAAGGAAAACTAAAGGAAGAGCAAGGTCAATGCACCTTTTTCTGGAAATGTCTTGATCCTCAACAACTGAGGATTCATGGAGTAGGTTTTGCCGTCCGAAATAGCCTACTTCAGAAGCTGACAGAGCAACCACTGGGAACCAATGAATGTTTCATGACCCTGCAAATCCAGCTCATCACGAACCAGCACACCACCATTATCAGTGCCTATGCTCCAACTCTGAACGCTGAAGGTGAAGTAAAGGAGAACTTCCACGCCCAACTTGACAACATCCTTTCCTCTGTTCCCAACAATGACAAGATCATTCTCTTGGGACACTTCCATGTCAGAATCGAGAAAGATCATAGGCTCTGGACCGGAATAATAGGCAAGGAAGGAGTTGGCAAGGTCAAAGCCCATGGAACGCTCCTCCTCACCAAATGTGCTGAACACAATCTGGTGATTACAAACACCCTATTTCACCAGAAAAACAGGCATAAAGTCTCCTGGCAGCATCCACGCTCCAAACACTGGCACCTTATTGACTACATCATCGTACGATCTCAGGACCAACAAGGCGTTCTGATAATAAGAGCTGTTACAGATTCCAATGTGTGCTGGGCAGAACATTGACTCATTGCATCCACCATGAGAATGAAGATTCAGCCCAAAAGGAAACAACAACATCAGAACGCAATCAAGAAATTCATTGTTGACATCCTCCAAGACATCAGCCAGAAGTTCCAACAAAATCTTCACAAACAACTGCCTCTTGTGTCAGACTACTCTCCTACGAACCTGACCTTGAGAATTTTTTAAAACAATCCTCCAAGACATCAGCCAGAAGTTCCAACAAAATCTTCACAAACAACTGCCTTAACAAATCCCACATTGAAGAATACTGGAATCAATTGAAGAATGCTAACATCACCTCCTGCAAAGAAACAATTGGGTTCAAGACGAAAAAAACATCAATATTGGTTTGATGATAACGACAAACTACTCCAACAACTTAGAGTCATAGAGATGTAAAGTACAGAAACAGACCCTTCGGTCCAACCCGTCCATGCCGACCAGATACCCCAACCCAATCTAGTCCCACCTGCCAGCACCCAGCCCATATCCCTCCAAACCCTTCCTATTCATATACCCATCCAAATGCCTCTTAAATGTTGCAATTGTATCAGCCTCCACCACATCCCCTGGCAGCTCATTCCATACACGTACCACCCTCTGTGTGAAAACGTTGCCCCTTAGGTCTCTTTTATATCTTTCCCCTCTCACCCTAAACCTATGCCCTCTAGTTTTGGACTCCCCGACCCCAGGGAAAAAACTTTGTCTATTTATCCTATCCATGCCCCTCATAATTTTGTAAACCTCTACAAGGTCACCCCTCAGCCACCGACGCTCCAGGGAAAACAGCCCCAGCCTGTTCAGCCTCTCCCTATAGCTCAAATCCTCCAACCCTTGCAACATCCTTGTAAAAAAGAGAAAAGCTTTCATCACCTTACAAAATGACCAACAATCGGCTACCAAAAGGAAGCGCTATCAGGATTGCAAGGCTGCAGTGCAGAAGAGTGCCCGAAACCTGAAAAACCAACGGTGGAGGAAGAAAGCTCAGGAAATCCAACAACTAGCGGACACCAACGACACTTGAGACTTTTTCAATGCAACTAAAGCTATCTTTGGCCCATCCACTCACAGTCAAGCCCCTCTCAAAAGCAAAGTTGGGTCAACCATCCTGAAGAGCAATGCTGGCATCAATTCGAGATGGAGAGAGCACTTTGAAGATCTTCTAAATCAAACCGGCCCATTTGACAGAAATGTGATCAACAACATTCCAACACAGTCCGTTGATGACTCCCTAAGCAAAATACCAACACTTGAAGAAAATCAACAAAGCCACTGGACTCGATGGAATACTAGCCAAGGTCTACAAAATTGGAGGTAACCTGCTTCATTACCAACTGCGAGAAAGTGAGGACTGCAGATGCTGGAGATCAGAGTCAAGACTGTAGTACTGGAAAAGCATAGCCGGTCAGACAGCATCCAAGGAGCAGGAGAATCGACGTTTCTGGCATAAGCCCTTCATCAGGATTCATTACCAACTGCGTCAACTTCTCATCAAGATCTGGATAAATGAAGACGTACCAGCAGAATTTATAGACTCAGCAATCGTTACCATCTGCAAAAGGAAAGGCAATCGATCTGAATGCGGAAACTATCGTAGAATTTCCTTGTTAGCAACAGCAGGAAAGATCCTCATCTGCGTCATGAACAACCAGCTCAAGCCTTTCACCGAGAAGATCCTTCCAGAGACACAAGCCGGTTTTAGATCATCACATCGATCAATCATCATGATCTTCACTATGCGAAAACTACAAGGAAAATGATGTGAACTACTTCAACCTCTGTACATGGCATTCATCGACCTTACCAAAGTCTTTGACTCAGTATCAAGGGAATTTGTATGGGATGTCCTATCGCCCTATGAATGTCCTGAAATGTACATTTGAAACCTGAGACTCCTCCATGATGGCATGCTTGCCACAGTTATGGTCAGCTGCAGTAATTGTGAGCCTTTTCATGTCAGGTCAGAAGGAAAACAGGGACGTGTGATTGCCCCAACTTGGTTCACCAGCTTTACTGTGACAATCATTCACATCATCAAGGAAGACCTACCCCCAGGAATCAAAATTGTCGACAGAACAGAAGGCAGACTCTTCAGTCTCGCCTGTCTTACGCCCAAAAACAAGACAGCTATGTGTTGCCTCATTGAGTTCTAATACGCAGATGACAACCGTGTTGCAACACTCTCAGAAAACTACCTACAACAGATTCTGACTGCCTTCAGCCGTGCATACACAAAACTTGGACTTACCTCAATTCTAAGAAAACTCAAACCATCTATCAACCATCACCAACTGAGACAAATTGGATAGCACCAATTGGGAAAACGGAGGACTGGGAAGCTTTTAAAGAACAACAGAGGATTACTAAGAAGGAAATACGCAGAGAAAAAATGAGGTACGAAGGTAAACTGGCCAAAAATATAAAGGGGGATAGTAAAAGCTTTTTTAGGTATGTTGCAAGGCAAAAAAATGGTTAGGACTAAAATTGGGCCCTTGAAGACAGAAACAGGGGAATATATTACGGGAAACAAAGAAATGGCAGAAGAATTAAAT
>NC_057720.1:14293728-14337474 GCF_004010195.1 Chiloscyllium plagiosum
TCTTCACCCAGAGAGTGGTGGCTGTGTGGAATGCTCTTCCCCAGAGGGCAAGGGAGGACTAGTCTCTGGATTCATTTAAGAAAGAGTTGGATGGAGCTCTCAAGGATAGTGGAATCAAGGGTTATGGAGATAAGGCAGGAACAGGATACTGATTGAGGATGATCAGCCATGATCATATTGAATGGTGGTGCAGGCACGAAGGATAGAATGGCCTACTCCTGCACCTATTGTCTATTGTCTATAACCTTGGTGAAACAACTTTGGAAAACCTGCACCACTTTCTGTATCTTTGAAGTCACCTCTCCTCCAAAGTCAACCTTAATTACAAGATCCAAAATCATCTTAAATGCACTGAAACATGCACTGGACACCTCCAAACAAGAGTCTTTCATGATCATGATATTTGGACAGATACCAAAATGTTAGCATGCAATGCAGTGGTGATCTCAACGCTTCTGTACGCAACAGTGACTTGGACAACATATTGCTGACATCTGAAGGCACTTGAAAAGTTCCATCATCAATGCCTTTGAAACATCTTGAATATCAGCTGGGAAGATAGAAGAACCAACATCAGTGCGCTGAATGAAGCAAAAACAACAAGCTTTGAAGCCTACATCATCAAGAACCAACTAAGATGGAGCGGTCATGTTGTTCGGATGAAAGACGATCGTCTGCCAAAACAAATCTTCTCTTCGCAGCTTAAAGAGGGGAAACGTAAAAAAGGTGGACAACAGAAGAGATTCAAAGATGTTTTAAAAGCCAACCTGAAGAAATGCAACATCGGCATCAACAACTGGGAAACCAATGACAAGGACAGGAAACTCTGGCAAACCATCATCCGAGAAGGAACAGCAACCTTTGAAGCCAACAGATGTGCAGAGCTAGAAGAAAAGAGAAGAAAACAGAAAGTGATCAGCAACAACCAAAGCCCGATCTACCATCTGGAACTACTTGTCCTGCATGTGGAAGAACTTTCAAAGTCAAGATTGGACTCATAAGCCACCTGAGAGCCCATAAATAGATCAATGGAATGAAGGCCATCATCCTCAACCTCGAGAAATAGTCACGATGACAACGACCCTGAGGAACTCCTGCAGAGATGTCCCAGGACCACCATGGCTAATTTCCAATAACCATAACTATCCTCCTTTGTGCTCAGTATGCCTCCAATCACTGAATAATGGTTCCATTAATTCCTACCAGTTTTGCTAGGATTCCATTATGCCATTCTCAGTCAAGTACTACCTTTTTGTTGAGGGCAATCACCTTCACCTCAGCTCTGGAGTGTAGCTATCATGTCCATATTTGTACCAAGTCTATAATAAGGTCTGGAACCAAAAGGACCAGCCAAGTTCAGATGGACATATCCACCAGGCTAGGGTTGTGTTGGTGAGAGAACAATCTTAGTGTATGAAGAACCCAAACTGATCATTAGTGAGCCATGCTGAGTAAATTACACTTTATTCTTAAGATAGAATGAGGAGCCTGTCAGGCCATGAGACTCCAGATATTTTCTGGAACACAGCTCTGCTGCTGCTGGTGTCTCACAACACCTCATGGATACCCAGTTTGAGCTGCTGTGTTCATTTAGCAACATCATGGTCATGCTACATGATGGACTGTGTGAAGCTGGAACTCAGTCTCCACAAAGACTTTGAGATTGACTTCCCTACCAATACTATCATGGACAGACACATACACATAGATTGTTTTCTCACCAACACAACCCGAGTCTGATGGATATGTCCTTCTAGACTTGACTGGTTTAGTCAGTGATGGTGTTGCTGAGCCATTCTTTGTGAAGGGTACTTAAGGGCCCTGTTCAGAGCATTTTCTGTATCTTTGCTGCTGTCAGTGCTCCTTCCAAGTGATACTTAACATTAATGGGACTGATTCATTGACAGATTGAAGGATAATAAGTGGAAACCAGTCGGAGGTTTTTTTGTCCATATTAAACCTGATACTATGGAACTTAAAGGAGACTGGAACCAATATTCATGTCGCCCAGAGTGAGTCCTTCTTACTGTATACCACTGTCCCTCCATGTCAGGTGGGACATACCCAGGGAGGAGTCAGGGACATTGACTTTAGTGTATGAAATAATTAGTATAATTTCAGGCTGTTGCTTGATTTGTCTATAGAAATATTCCATCTTTAGCATTAAGGTACATATTAATGGAGGTGGAAAGGCAGATAGAGAAGGAATTTTAAGGCTTGGGACTTTGGTAGCTGAAAGCTTGGGTGCCGATGATAGAATGAAGTAAATTGGGAACAAGCAAGAGGGCCGATCGGAAGAATGAGGACATTTCAAAGACCTGTAGAGTTGAAGGAGACTGGGATCTGTAAGGCCATGAAGGGATTTGAAAATAAGGATGCAAATTTCAAAACCATGACGATGCCAGACTGGGAACGGATGGATATCAGAGATATCAGAAGTGATGGGTGAATAGAATTTGGTGTGAATTAGAATATAAGTTGTAGAGTTTTGGATGAGTCCAAGTTCATTAGGATGGGAGAACATTGGAATGCAAAGCTAGGAAGATCATGGAGGAGTTTCTGGAGCAGATGCACGAAGGTGTAGTCGGAAATGTATAGTGTGACAAAGGTAGAAGTAAACATAAAAAGTCTTAGTGATGAAGCGAAGATGTGTTTGCATTCTCAGTTTAAGTATTCCTTATTCATCCCATACTTATCTGATTTCCCTTGCTTTAAGGACAAGATGTCAACTGCATAGGTCTAGGGTTTGCAGGAGGCATCACCTGGGTAATGACTGTGAGGTCAAATGTCAGGCTGAACAAGCACATGTGCCAAATGCTTGTATCCAATAGAAAAGTTCATGTCTACTACAAATACAGGAGGCAGCACTGAGTCATACAGCATGGACACAGACCCTTTGGTCCAACTCGTCCATGCTGACCAGGTTTCCCATGCTGAAGTACTCCCATTTCCTTGCGTTTGGCCCATATCCCTCTAAACCTTTCTTATTCATTTATTTGTCCAAATGACTTTTAAATGTTGTAACTGTACCTGCATCTATCACCTCCTCTGGCAGTTCATTCCACATATTAGAATTAGAATCCCTACTGTGTGGAAACAGGCCATTCAGCCCAACAAGTCCACACTGACCCTCTGACGATCATTCTCCTACATTTACTCCTGTTTCATGCACCTAACCTATACATCCCTGAAAGCTAAGGCAATTTAACTCGACCAATTCACCTGACCTGCACATCTTTGGACTGTGGGAGGAAACCCACGCAGACACGGGGAGAATGTGCAAAGGGTCACCCAAGGCAGGAATTGAACCCAGGTCACTAGTACTGTGAGGCAACAGTGCTTACCACTGAGCGACTGTGCTGCCAGAAGGTTTGAGCTATACTCTGTTTGAACAAGGAGAGAGACATGAGCTGGAATAGAACTCAGACCTCAAAGGATCAAAAAGTGAAATGACATTCAGAAAACATACTTTTGGAGGTCCATGTTATGAATGAGTTGAATAATCAAGCAGGCAGTCCAGGATGAGGACAAATTGCTGACTTTAATCGATGATAGACGTGATAGACCAAACTTAGATGCAGGAATATAACAGGCATTTAAATTCAAGGCATTATTTTCACAAAGCAAGAGTTTATTGAAACAAAATTGATCTAATTATATGCAAATCTGACATCAAGAATCCTGATTTAAATAAATCTTACTTAAGCCTCAGTATTTTCTATCTGCGACTTCTAATTCACAGGCGCTCATTGATCCTTTTCCATGATTTTTATAGCCCAGACTTCTGTCTTTTCCAAGACATTCTGGGTTTTGTGAGAGATCAAAGTTCTCTTCCACAAACGGCATTCTCGATTAGTTGTTAAGTAAAGGTATTAAAGGTTATGGGCCAAACACAGAGATATAGAATGCAGCCAAAGATCAGTCATGATCTTATTGAATGGCAGAACAGGCTCAAGGGGCTAAAAGAAATACTGCTGTCCCTAACAAATAATTTTACAGATGTGGCCTTTTTTTATCAGCTGGCAACTGCTTGTGCCTCATGTGAGACTTCCTTGTTCCATAGCACTGACAGTGAGCCTTAATGTCTGCTGTCTGAGGTACTCTGATGTGTTGGTTTGTCACATATGTCCTTAGAGTTTCCAAACTTTATAAGCTGAAAAGGTTCTGTTGCTTTACTGTGATGAGCTTGTCCTTCTCAAAAGTTTTCTGTGTGGTTCTTTTTATTTTATATTTCCAGCACAGTCTGAATAGCTTTCTCTAAAGCAAGATCTTCTTTTGACTGTAATAATCTGACAAAGACTCATCAGTAATTTAATTTCAACAACAATTTTCTCTCTATGATTTTAAAATGGTCACAGTTTTGTACTAATCTGCAGAGATCATTAATTAACTTAGCTATGTATTTCCCTGGATGCTGGATCAGTTAAAGCTTGCTCTTTCAATAATGCATTTATTCTCATATTAAAGTAAATAAGAGCATGTTGTAAGACTTCCAACTGGAGAGGAAGATCATTTATGTTTGAACACTAAAATAGAATCACTAATCGTGGCATACATAGAAGAATCCCAACCCAGGACAGACAATCCGGCAGACCCATCCCTGCATATGCTATTTTCCCTTTTCATTTTCTTTTTTCTTTGTTTCTTTTTTGTAATATCCAAAAGTCCTCTTAAAAAATCACCATAACTTATAACTATTAACCACCACTTTGGTGTGCTTTTTTTATGGCATCTGCTTTATTTTGTTTTAAAACCTATTTTCTAATCAACTTTCTCACTCCCTCCACCACTGATACTCAGTAGTAGCAGTGGGTACTATCTACAAGATGCACTGTATAAATTCACCAAAGATTCAGCATCTTCCGAACCAACAACCATTACCATCTAGAAGGATAACGGCAGCAGATACATGGGAACACCACCATCTTCAACTTCTCCTCCAAGACACTCACCATCCTGACTTGGAAATATATCACTGATCCTTCACTTTTGCTTGGTCAAAATCCTGAATTCGCTCCTGAAGGGCATTATGGGTCTACCTACAGCACAGGGACTTCAGCAGCTCAAGAAGGCAGCTCATCTTCTGAATGGTAACTAGAGAGGGGCAATTAATGCTGGTCCAGCCAACAACACCCATGACCCTCAAGTGTTTAAAAAAAACTTGTTCCACCTGTCTAACTAAGAAGTTCTTACAGATCTCAAGAACTGTTCCCGCTGAGATTTCCAATCCTGCATTCTAATTCGCCTTCCTCTGAAAGTAAATCTGCCAGGCAGAATTATTTCTCTGCCATTTCCTCTGAATGTAATGATTTATTTGTCATGCTTTGAAACTTTCTAATACAGTGTAATCTCAATACTTTTCCATGCTCTTTCTCAAGCAGATTCTTACTTCTTATTCTAGCATTACTGCTTCATGATCATTGTCTTCTGTAAAATAGCAATACTGCATCTCGGCACTGCTTACTTGTGATTTTCCCATCTCTTGTGATAAAATTTAAGGGTTCTGATGTTTTGGAGGCAAAATTAAGGTTTCCCTCTTTGTATTTTCATAATTGAGGCTGTTTGCCTTTTCCTGGATAAAAAAAGACTAGTTTCTACATTTTTAAAAATTCCGTTAGTGGAATGCAGGCATCTTTGGCTAGCCCATCCCTAGTTGCCCTTGAGAAAGTGGTAGCGAGTTGCTGTCTCAAACTGCTGCAGTCCATTGCTATGCATTGGTTCACAATGTCTTTAGGGAGGGAATTCCAGGATTTTGACCCAGTGACAGTGAAGGAAGGGCGATAGATTTACAAGTTCGGATGATAAATGGTTTGGAGGGGAAGTTGAAGGTGGTGTTCCCATATATCTGCTGCCCTTGTCCTTCTAGATGGAAGTGGTCATGGATTTGGAAGGTGTTGTCTGAAAATAATAGTGAATTTCTGCAGTGCATCTTGTAGAGAGTACATACTGCTGCTACTGAGCGTCGGTGGTGGAGGGAGTGGGTGTGGTGTTAACAAGCAGTTGTGTTCATGGTCTAATAAACAATACCCATTCTTTGTCACAACTTTATCTACAAAGCCTTATGCCTGAACTACAGTTTAAATTGTGTATTTCCTGCTGTTATCACAATCTCAATAGTCTTTTGCTATCTTCTTCTGTTAGATTCAATTGCCCAATTATTGAATGGATTTTGTGTCATTACCAGTGCTATGACCTCAATTTAAAGTTTTTCTATGGGGCAGGATTTTTCTGCTGTATCTGGGCCTCATTGTGTCTGCTCTCTCTGACAGCAATGTTCGATATGAGCTGTACGTACTCTTTCTAGCCATCTCAGCCTGTTCGTGCCATTACCTTAAAGATTTCCCCTTGCCCAGCAGGGATTTTTAACTTTACTCATGAAGTTCAGATTCCCATCCAACCCTTTAATCAGATTACTCCTACACATCATCACGTCTCAACAGAATCTGTAACCATCAAGGAAAACTTGAGTTTTCCTCAAGTCCCCTCTAAACCGTTTGCCTTTCACCTTAAAATTATTGACCCTTCAACTCAAGGGAGCAGCTGCTTTCTCTCCATCCTGACCACGCCCCTCATAGTCTTGTACACCTCTATCAGTTCCCCTCTCAGCCTTCACTGCTTGAAAGGAAAAATTCAATCTTATCCAGCCTCTCTTCATAGTTAAACTGCTCTATCCGAGACAGCATCCTGGTGAATCTCCTCTGCACCCACTCCAGTGGGATCACATCCTCCCTACAGTGTGGTGATCAGAACAGCACACAGTACTCCAAATGTGGTCTAAACAGAGTTTTGGACAGATACTAACTTTGGGTTGAATCCTTTAAGTGGAGGAGTGGAGCAGAGATTAAATAAAATGGGTGGAGAGAAACATGTGGTAAAAGGAGAGATGAGAGGAGTGATAGAAAATAGCAGAGAGAAAGGAAGAGGGAAGTAGTAATAAGAGAGGAGAAAATTAATGCAACAAACATAAAGAAAATGAAAAGGAAAAACATAAAATCCGCTTTCCCTATTCAGTGGAAAATTTCTCAAGTTAATTTATATCTAACTATGAACTCAATCAGCATTTGAATCTTTAGATGGTTGGCACAATGCAAAGTACATTTTCTGGATAGGAGCAAATTACTCCAGATGCTGGAATCTGTACTGAAAATAACAAGTGCTGGTGGTCACAGCAGGTCAGACAGCATCCATGGAGAGAGAGCAAGCTAACCTTTCGAGATTAGATGACTCTTCATCAGAGCTTCACCAGCTCTGATGAAGAGTCATCTACACTCTAAACATTTACTTGCTCTCTCTTCATGGTTTTTGTTCAAAAGTCACATGACACTAGGTTATAGTCCAACAGGTTTATTTGAAAACATAAGCTTTCAGAGCACTGTTCCTTCTTCAAGTGTTAGTGACTAACACCTGAAGGAGGAGCAAGGCTCTGAAATCTTGTTTTCAAATAAATCTTTTGGACTATAACCCGGTGTTGTGTGATTTCTGACCTTGTCCACCCCAGTCCAACACTAGCATCTCCACTCCATGGAGACTGTCTGACATGCTGTGATTGCCAGCATTTGCTGTTTTCAGTACATTTTCTAAATATTTGGATCCTTACAGAACATTCAATGTAAATAGCTATCAATCCCTGAAATGTGAACATGCCCTCAAATTCTTGCAATCACTAACAATGTCTATTGTGCTTTCAATAATTTTCACCTGAGTACTATTTAGCATATGGTGAAATTGTACAAAACGGAAGTGTTACGTCACGGGGTAAACTCTCCAGCTTACTGTAAACCAGCAACACACAGAAGATTTATCCCATGCAATAATCTGTGAAAATTTGAGAGGCCAAGAACTATTTAAAGTAAATATTAACAGCTTTACTTCTTAAAGTATAACAGAGAATAATTAACTATTTATAACTCCTCTCTAACCTATCTTTTACCTTCCCCTCTATAATACTAGCCCAATAAAAGTCCTGATCATGATTTACAAAACAAGACTTCTTATCTCAAAACCAGATAGCTATTAGTTTTCTCTGTATTCCTGTCTTCTTTTCTTTTTCTTGGGGGTTGTGCCTCATAGGTTGCTGATCGATAAAGGTACCTTTTAAGAGAGCTATTTTTCAGACAATCCTTACATACTGGAGCTTGGCAGTTCTCCTCTCAACTGTTCAATTTTCCCTGGTCTTATATCTCCAAAGCATCGGATTGTATCATTGGCTTTTAAGATTGTCAACATACTAAATTCAAATTGGATTGGTATTTGGTATTTTTCGGGGTATAATTTAAACTGATTGGCCTAATTCTAACATGTTTTTTTCATTTCCAGGCAACCAGCTACCCTAGCTACCCCAGTAGCTGGAGCACATGTTATATTGTATCATTTTTTAAGAACACTCGGTGCTGTCAGGTAGTTTTTGCTAGTTTTTAACTCACTTAAAAGTACAATACATCCACTTCTTCATAACAGCAGAGGTTGCATAGAAGAGACTTTTACATTAGAAACTATTAAATACCTTGTAACATGGATCATTTATTTATAATTGAGACACAGTCAGTTAAAATTCTCTTTTTCTTATGGCTTTAATTTTCAGAAAGAAATAATGGAGGTGAGATACTATTACCTTTCACTGTGCAGTGATGAGTGGATTTCAGCAATGAAATGATGTTCTTCCTTTAGGAAAGGGAGAATCAAGCACAATATTATTTTAGTCCTCAAATATCAAAATAAGCATTTTTGCTCCTCTTTCAGTAAACGCCTAACTGTTAAAGCAGCAGCAGTAGAAGTTGAAGTGGAAAGGTAAATATTAAAATATTGTTAATTCAAAGTAAATATTACCAATTAATAGAAATATTATGTTAATATGATGTTATCCACAGCCATATTTCCAATAATCTAGGATATGTGAAACGAGGTGTGAATATTAGTATACAGGTGCTTAAGGCTTTTAAACAAAAACGTTTTGCGTAACTTTAACTAAGGCATTAGCATCTTTATTTTAAATGAGTTAATGCACGAATTAAAATGACAGAGAGAGAAATTTCAGATGAGTATCTTAAGCTTCTACACACTGTATAATGCCCCAGAACTTCAAAGCTTTCATTTTTTTTTATCCTTATTCCATCATGGGATGTGGACATTGATGGCAAAGTCAGAATTTACTGCCAATCCATAATTGCCATTTGAATGTCATGGCTTAATGGGATATATCAGAGGGTGGTTAAAAATGATCCACATGTGCAGGTGAATGTTTAACATACGGAAGATGCTTAGGGCACTAACATAAATACAATTTCTAATGTACATATGTTATTCCCCCATTTGGAGTCATTTTCCACTTGGGCAGAGCAGGTCTCCTAACTGTTACCGAAACCATTGCTATTAACCAACCCAGCTGCTCATTCATTTGTACTGCTACCCACCACCTTTCTACATTAAGTGTCTGGCTGAAGTGTCTGTAGGTGTCTCTGCTGCTTTCTGTCAGCCCTGGCTTGAAAAGTTAATTTCTGTCTCCAGACCTGTTGAGTTGCCCCAGAAAAACTTCATGTTTTTCTTTTAGATTTCCAGCACAGTATTTTGGTTTTAAGTGTCCAGTTTCCCCACCTATCAAGTCTAGGCTGCACCTCTAAGTCTCTCATCTGAACTTGATACTACTGCCTCCGACTTTCCCAGTTGGTTGAATCCCAATAAGGACAGCAGCCATCCATCCACCTGAATTTTCATGGTACCGCCTCCAAACTGCTCCAGAATCTTACTGCTTCTGCCTCTAATTCATCCTCTTTTATTAAATCCTAATTCCTTTTAGAGAAGGTGAAATGGAAAAGGGGAAGAAGAAGAAGAAGAAGAAAGGAACAATAAGAGAGAAACAGAGCCTTGTAGAAATAAAGGGAATTGAAATATGGAGACCTGAAGCAAGACACTTGGACGCGAAGGAAGGAAAGGAAGAAACAGAGAGAGAGAGGAATGAAAAATGCGGGAAAGACATGCTGTGAGAACTTCTAACAGATTATTGAAGAAAAGTCAAGCAGAAAGACACATTTTCCGTCAGGTCTGTGGAAAGGTGACTAGACCGGAAACATTAACTCTGATTTCTGCCTACAGATGCTGCTGAGCTTTTCCAGCAATTTCTGTTTTTGCAAGTACATTAGGAGTTGGGATGTGATGTTTTACCATGACTCTTCTTGACTTAGAACTGTTTAATCAGACAGCCCACTCGCTACTAGTGACACCCATTGATCCAGCTCACTCCGTCAACAAGTTGAAGACTTTGCCCTCATGCATGCAGCTAATTATTTTCATTTTGTTGTTTCACTTGTTATGTTATGGATGTTTATAGGAGAAAGTGAGGTCTGCAGATGCTGGAGATCAGAGCTGGAAATGTGTTGCTGGAAAAGCGCAGCAGGTCAGGCAGCATCCAGGGAACAGGAGAATCGACGTTTCGGGTATAAGCCCTTCCTGCAACACATTTCCAGCTATGGATGTTTATAACTTTTTTCAAAGCTGAACTGTACTGAAATACCTCGAACAGTCAGGTGTAATTGATCTGTTATTACTGGTGGATTAAATGCTTTGTCTCTGATTGTTCTTTGCAATGTTCTTTAATTAACTGATTCATTCTTGTGAGAGTACAGATGCCCAGGACAGGGCTTAAAATTCCAATAAAAGTTATTTTTAGCTTGCTGCATTCATAGTCGCCCATCAAATTAATTAAGCGAATCACTTTAGCCTATGGTATATGTGTTGCAGCAGTGAATACAGGCATAGGGCTAAATCTGGAAGAGCTTCAAACATGTTGTTCAAAAGAGTTCTTCATGGATCGACTCCAGTATGTCCCCCTCATTTCTATCCTCTGGGCTCAGCTTCTTAAACACACATCCCTGCTTACTGCCAGAGTCCTGAATCAGATGGCGCTCATGTTCAATGCAAAATATGTAGTGACTCAACAGACTGTAGCTGTTATGTCAGATGACCTGACAACCTATCATCCCTCCCAATAAAATGCTCAGATGTATCTGGTATGAGCGCACATACAAACATGGGAAAGAGGAGCAGGATGTAGTCCCTTTGACCTGCTCCAGACTGCTCCATCAGTTGATACAATCACAGCCTCTGCTTTACCTTCCTGTCACAACCCGCCTGTACCAATAACTCTTGACTCCCTTATAATCATCAGTCAAGAATCTATCTAACTGGTGAGTGTTGTGAAACAAAGAAGTCTAGGGGTACAGGTTCATAGCTCCTTGAAACTGGAATCAGTTAGACAGGATGGTGAAGAAGGCTTTTGGTATGCTTGCTTTCATTGGTCAGAGCGCTGAGTATACAGGAGTTGGGACATCTTATTGCATATGTACAAAACGTTGGTAAGACCATATCTGGAGTACTGTGTGCAGTTTTGGTTGCCGCACTATAGAAAGGGCATTATTAAATTAGAAACAGCGCAGAAAAGATTTAGAAGGATACTAACTGAACTGGAAGGTTTGAGTTATAAGGAGAGGCTGGATAGACGGGGACTTTTTTCACTGGAATGCAGGAAACTGAGGGGTGTCCTTATAAAGGTTTATAAAATCATAAGGGGCATAGATAAGGTAGATAGCCGACTGTTTTTTTCCAATGGTAGGGAAGTCTAAAACTAAAGGTCATGGGTTTAAGTTGAGAGGAGAGAGACACTACAGGGTCCAGAGGGACAATGTTTTCACCCAGAGGGTGGTGAGTGTCTGGAATAGGCTGCCACAGGTAGTGGTGGAGGTGAGTACGATTTCATCATTTAAGAAACATTTAGACAAGTATATGGCTAGGATAGGTCTGGAGGGATATGGACCCAATGGAGGCAGATTAGTTATGAAATCTGGGCGGCATGGACAAGTTGGGCCGAATTGCCTGTTTCCATGCTATAAACCTCTATAAGCCTAAACCTCTCTGAACATTAAAATATATTCATTGACCCTGACTCTTATACCTCACATACCATTTGTTTTTGTTGCTATTGGTCTCCTGCTGCTATTTTCTTGGCTGTCATTATTGGCCCACGTTCCTCTCTAAGCCTTTGCATTGATGCACCTGTGGGCCTGCAATTTTCATGAGATTGGAGCTCAGATAAAAACAAAACTTTGGGGACGCTGGAAATCTGCAACTAAAACAGAAAATGCTGAAGAGACTCAGCATGTCTGGCAACAACTTTGGAGAGAGAGAAAAACAGAGTTAATGTTTCAAGTCCAATAGGACTTTATTCTGACAGAACACACTGCACTTGAAATATTAACTCTGTTTCTCTCAACACAAATGCTGCTGGACTTTATTGTAGAAGATTGTAGATAGTTGATTGCACAGATCCTGCTCAGTAGTATTGCTATCTCTGTCCAAGAAATCATTAGCAGAAGGTTCTTCAGTTGAATATTTGCTATTGTCTGTCCTCATGCATGCCCTGTATTTTGCAGCATTGGACAATAATTGGGAGTAGGATCCTGGTGGTAACTCTGTCATTCTACAGCTCCCACGAGATCAAATGTAGAATAAGGTTTTCACCCAGGCCCAAATGAGAGAACAGGAATGTGCCCTAATGGTTCTCAGCTCTACGAGCTTTCAGCAGGAACCACAGGTAAGAAACAAAGGCATCTCCAATAGCATCTTCCAAACCTGTGACTCTACCAGCTGGAAGGACAAGAGAAGTAAATGCATCAGAGAAACATGCAACTGCAAGTTCTCTTCCAGGTCACCCACCCTCCTGACTTGGAACTACATCAACTATTCTTTCATTGTCACTGGGTCAGTTTCCTGGAATTCCCTTGCTAATGGTCCTGTATTCCAATCAGGAATGTACTATCAAACACTAAATCAGTGAGAGCATGGATTTGCATTATTAATGGAATTGCCTTCATAATGAAATGTTCCACCGTATAAACAATCATAACTAACAGCATATGATCAAATAGTTCCTTTAATTAATCTTTTGATTGTTTCCATTATGTCCTGTTGTCACTTTTTACTTATATCCCTATCTAACTTGTCTCTTCTTTGCTGTGTCAGGAACGTGCAACCTTCTAGCAATGTGTAAGGTAGAATAATGGCTATAAAGCAAGCCTAGTAATCTAATATGTCTGTGCTGATTATCTAGAGTTTAAGTTCAAATTTTGCTGAAGAATTTAAATTTTGCTAAAAGTTAGAATAGAGTAATGATGACCACAAAACTATTAGTCTGATTCACTAACTTTTATTTTGTAGGAAGGCAATTGGCCATCCTTAACTGGTCTGGCCTACATGTGACTCCAGGATCCACAGCAATGTGAAGCTTAATTGTTCCCTGAAATGGCCAAGCAAGCCAATTGGTTGTATCAGAATGGTCAATAAATGCTGGCTTCCTCTGGGATGCCCCCATCTTGTGGATGAATTTAAAAAACATGCATTCTAATAGTGTAAAAGTCCACATATGACTTAACAGTGAAAGAAATGAAAACTCTGAATCATCCTGTCAGACCCTTCTTGCACCAAGAGTCCCCACGCATACTCACACACTTCGAAGAAGTTTGCCTTTTTTTGCAGTTTTTTAAAATCTTTTGTCTATTTAAATCCAGTTTGCACCTGAAAATATTGTCTTGCATTTGACTGCAGACATCTCTGCACCTTAAGCTATTTCTGCTCTTTGACTCTTCTCAACCACTTGTGCCATTCTCCTGCCACTCCAGGTGTCCAGTTTTGTTCAGATGTCCACATTAATTCATTCTGTTTTTAACACACCTTCCATTCTGAAACTCCTGAGCTAATGGACTGCTGAAACAAAAGCATTCACACTCCTGGTCTCAATAACCCATGTTGCAGTGCTAAGTATCAAGAATACAATTGGACGGCAAACAATTTCAGCACTTCAACATCCTTTTTGCTGTGATGAACAGTTTGACGATTCCGATCTCTTATTTTCTCTCTCACTGAAATAACTCCACAAAGGCCAGTATCCTGTCATCACAACCTTGTTACAGTCACCGTACTCTCTCTCTCTCTGCTTTGCTCTCACCTTTGGTTTCCTGTTTGGCAGCTGATGGGCACTTTCAGTTCCCTTCCTCATAAAAAGCCTGGCTCCATTGTCAATCTTTCTGAGGTGGGTACATCTTGTTCCTCATGTCACCTTTTCTGCTTTTCGAGTTAAAAGGTGAGAAAAACACCTGGCCGAATCTCCCC
Source organism: Chiloscyllium plagiosum (assembly GCF_004010195.1). Taxonomy (NCBI): domain Eukaryota; kingdom Metazoa; phylum Chordata; class Chondrichthyes; order Orectolobiformes; family Hemiscylliidae; genus Chiloscyllium; species Chiloscyllium plagiosum. Next base: position 14,307,886 of record NC_057720.1, read on the forward strand.
GTTGCATCTTCAAATGCTCCTTATCAGTTAAGTGTGTTTCTTGTAACAAGGCTCCATTGACTCGCTCTTTTCTAAGGCTTGACAATATCTTTTTTCTCTTAAATGGTGAGTGACTCCCCTTAACATTCCAGGTGCACCATTTAAATGAATGGATAGCCATGATCGTCCGAAACAGTCTGAGAACCATCCCCCCCACCCCGGGAGGAAGAATCTCACTCATAGTGCGCGGAGTGAAAGCTTAAAAATGCAATTTCCAAAACTGCTTAATCAAAACTTCTAACAACTACTTCTACAACATAACAGCATATAACAGAACTGAAAGGAGACTTTTCCCCTTGTCCACAGGGGGCGCTCATACCACCCATTAATCCCACCATGACTCCTTCTGGCTGAAGCCATGCCCCCGCCCCAGACAACACAGAGTAAGGGGAAAAAAAACAATATCTTATGACAAGAAAGTTAAAAGTGGGCACCCAACCCATCCCTTCCATATGTAATCCTTGGCACTCCTGGTTAAACAACAAAAGAAAAACCTCACATCACTTCCCACAACCACCCCTTCCCCCCATCCAAACAAAGGATGCAAGGAGGGGAAGAGAGGGGAGAGAGCACAAACCAACACAAAGGAAAAGAGATCATTATGACCCCACGTATATTGAAAGGAAGACCAAGATCACCCTCCGACAACTAGGTAAACCAGGCAAATTACAGTAAAATACAGCAGAATAGAATAATTGTCCATATAATCAGTCTATTTGCCTTTTCCAGAGAATCAAAGTTGAACATGGACCCTCTGTGGCTGAAACACAGTATCGTCAGATATCTAATGAATATTGGATATTCAGGTCTCTCAGCAGCCTTTTTACCTCATCAAAGGCCTTCCTCTTGTGAATCACGATAGGGGAAAAGTCCTGAAAAAGCATGATTCATAATTCTTTATACACCATAGCCTGGGGATCCTTCCCCAGTGATCTAGAGGCTTTCAGCATCATTTGTTTGTCTGTGTCGTGCTAGAGTCACACTAGGACTGGGCAGGGGCACTAGTCCGATCCAGGCCTGCGCACTGCAACCTGGTGGGCCCACTCGACCCGCACCTGGCCTACCTCAGAGTCCAGCCTCAGCAGTTATGGGAGCCATTGTTCCAGAAAGCTGACAAGCTGGCCTTCTTCCTCCTGTTCGGGAAGCTCCAGCAACTGGATGTTCTGCTGATGACGTCGATTTTCGAGGTCGTCGATCTGCTCCTCCAAGGCCCGCACTCGGTGTTCCAGGGCCTGAACCTGGCCCGCTGAGGATTCGGCCGTGGTCTCGGAAGCCGTGGCCTGTTCCTCCGCCCTCCCCCGACAAGCTGCCCAATGTGCTGGATCTCCAGGTCATGCCGCTGCAGCATGATCAAGATCGATTCTAGCCTGGCCCGGATCTCTTCCATCAACAAGTCGATCTTCTCTTGGAGTTTTGAGAACTCCGAGCTCAGGCTCCGCTCTGCAGATGTGTTCTCCGGAGCAGTCAAAAAGGCCAACACCATGGCCACGGATGTGTCCGTTGGTGCAGGGAGGGGGTGGTTCCCGGCCTGATGCGAGCCCCGTTCTCCTTTCCCCTTAGTCATCTTTTAAACTGCACCAAACTGTTGAGAACTGGTGCTAAGTAGTTCCAACAGTCAGGAAATACCTATTTTCAATAAATTGGACAGTGAAGAGAGGGTGAGTGCCCCACTTTGTCTGGGCTCTGGTGTAGAGCTCAGCAACACAGATCTGGGTCACCGCCATCTTGAATCTCCATCATGACACCTTTTCTATCACGTTCTTGTCTTGGTGAAACAAGGGCTCTCCTTGTTACCTACATGCAGCAGCAATAATGTTAAATGGACCAAGTGTTTATGGAGAGATTGAGGTCTAAACAAAAATGAGACCCACACACTTGGCAACAGGCATGTGACATTTAAAGAGCTTCAGAGCTCTGTCAAGGTTGACACAGTAGAATTTACTGCTAGGACCTCAAGCAGGTCAGAGGGAGACTTCCACTAGACACTTTAGCTACTCTCTGGATGACAGGGTAATACAAATGAAAACTGTCAAGAGTACGATAATCATATAAGCGCACAAAGAAAGTAAACAAAAACAATTGTTTTCTGCAGAAAGTTATTAACTCAGGATATTAGGGAATGGATGCAGTTACCTTAATGGAGATTAGGACTCCGCAGCAGTTAATGCTTGATCTTAGAAAATGTATTGTCTATTTTAATCATGTCAAATTTAACTCATTTTATATAGATATCAATTACATTAATGGCCTTCTACATGCCTCAGGGATTCTGAAAACTTTGCCTTCCTTATCCCCAACTTGTCCTGTAAATGTTATTAAACTTCTACACTCAGCTGCAGCTCATTTTGTTTAATGGAGACCGGGTGCAGGTGAAACAGGACTGTGGGCCCAACATTAGTATGATATATGAACACTGATTTTACTCTAACACTGACGTCATTTTGAATATCGCAATGAATTGATGTTTGCATTCTCATTGTACATAGTTTACAGCCCACAACTAAACCAGCAGCTTCCTTGCCAAGCCAGTATTGAAACAAAACTTTTTAAGGAATCAATGATTCTTTTTTGCCTCTGCAATTATTTTTGGGACTGTCATGCACTTGTGATTGTTTTAATTCTTAAATAGCTCCATGGAGGCTGTTATCCCATCACCAAGTCACCTCTTATTTGCTCGTATAGAGTCCTTTACACAGATCCAGCTCCCTCAGAGCCAACTCTCACAGTGAACAGAACCTCTGACACTCCTGTTTATATTTGTCAGCCAGGGCTCCCTGACTGGACCAGGTTAACAGCCCCATTCAGGGAACTCATATTCTATGAGGTCTACTCGGCTGACCACATTCCAATCGCTACAAATACTGGATCTTTCCAGCAGATGTGGATCACACAAGTTCATTCACTCACTGCAGCACCACATTTGGTCCAGGCAATGTGCGAAAGGTGTCCCTGGCTGGGACAGGCTGCAGGCCGTGTTCTGACCAAGTTTCAGTGATTTCTCAACGGGGGGAAGTACTCCATTTTGGCAAGGGTGCGAATCCGAGACTTCATACCACCCGGGTGATTTCCATGCCGGCTTGCAGCTCCGGATTTGGTCTTGGCGGTGTGCAAATGGTGTCTCCAGCTGGGGAAGTATTCAGGCCATGTCCTGACTGAGTTTCAGTGATTCCCCAATGGGGGAGTCCGTAGGCGACCGTACGGACTGATGCAGCTACCGCAGGCTCTGTTACACTTGAGGCAGAAGGTGGTCCCAGGAAGGCGTGAGTGGGGCATTGGTGTGACCACGCATTCCTTTCACTCTTTCCTCCGGCTTCCATCGTTTCCTGATGGCAAGTCTCAAGGTGCTTGCTGCCTTCCCGGATGCTCCTCCTTTACTTTGGACGATCTTGGGCCAGTGATTCCCAGGTGCCTGTGGAATGCCGCAGTGAAAATGTACATGAGATAGTATCCCCTGCTTTGGGGAGAAGAGCTCATTCCTTCCCACTGTGGTGAAGAGTGTGATTTCCAGTGCAGTTACATGGATATACTTAGATCAATGGAAGAACAAAAGACATACATTTACACATGACATTTCATCACCTCAGGCTGTTCCAAAGCATTTTACAGCCAATGAAAAATACTTTTCAATTGAAGTCACTGTCGTGTTCAATTGTTCCATGTTTGTTTATTTGAGACTGTATACCATTGATGCTCACAGCCCTCGATTACTTGAGCGTGAGTGTGGATTCAGAGAAAAGTAAACAGCATCAGCGGAACCTTCCCCTGCCACCGGAGGAACTGTAAAACCTGTGCCCACACCTCCTCCCTCATCTCTATCCAAGGCCCTAAAGGAGCCTTCCACATCCATCAAAGTTTTACCTGCACATCCACTAATATCATTTATTGTATCCGTTGCTCCCGATGTGGTCTCCTCTACATTGGGGAGACTGGACGCCTCCTAGCAGAGCGCTTTAGGGAACAAAGTGAGGACTGCAGGTGCTGGAGATCAGAGCTGAAAAGGTGTTGCTGGAAAAGTGCAGCAAGTCAGGCTGCATCCAAGGAGCAGGAGAATCGATGTTTCGGGCATGAGCCCTTCTTCAGGAATCTTCAGGATTTTCCAGCAACACATTTTCAACTTTCATTCTAGCTAATCAACTTTTCAAGAGCCCACACTGCTATTCAAGGCTGAGAGGTGTGCACAGGGAAATTGACCTCGTATCTCACCCTCATAGTGCATTAGCCTGTCAAGCGAAGCTGCCCAAAGTGCTGACTTACCTAGGTTAATTGCTGTTCTACAGGATGCTCAAACATTTCCGGGTAATTGACCAAGCATGTGGATGAGGGTAGAGCAGTGGATGTAGTATACATGGATTTTAGTATGGCATTTGATAAGGTTCCCCATGGTGGGATTGTGGGAAGTTTGGCCAGTTGGATAGAAAACTGGCTAACCGGTCGAAGTCAGAGAGTGGTGGTAGATGGTAAATATTCAGCCTGGAGCCCAGTTACAAGTGGAGTTCCACAGGGATCAGTTCTGGGTCCTCTGCTGTTTGTAATTTTTATTAATGACTTGGAAGAGGGAGTCGAAGGGTGGGTCAGTAAATTTGCAGATGATACGAAGATTGGTGGAGTTGTGGATAGTGAGTGTCTAGTTTTTTCTGCAGGTCTAGTTTTTTCAATTTCTGTCACTGTCTAATATCTATACCTTGTTGCACTGTGTCTGTCCCTTTCACGGTCTGTTGCATGAGTGAGTGAAGACTTTTGGTTCAAAATTTCCCAATTGTTTTACAGAGTCTGTTGTGGCATCATTAACCATTTCTCTCAGCATTCTGCGGCCGTTTTGCTCTGCTATTCTTTTGGCTATTGGGGTGTTAAGGGGAGGTTTGTATTGAAGTCATTTAGGTCGTACCTGCTTCCTTAGGCATTCGTGTAGCAAGTACAGCTGTTCGCGGCTGGCACTCTGTCGGATGGCATTCGTTTCCCATTTTTGGGCCAGTTTTAGCGTTCTGCGCCCATAGATCTTAGCAAGTTTTGAGTCCAGAGGCTCACTGAAGAGGTTACTTAGTACGGTGACGAAATGTCTGAAAATGAACATTCCAGCTCAGTGAGCAAACATACATCCAGAACCTAAACCTGAGCTACAAATCTTCTCAAAACTCGCTAAGTGTTTGGTGTGATTTTCTTTATTGGTCAGAGTATTGAGTACAGGAGTGGAGAGGTCATTTTTCAGCTATGCAGGACATTGATTAGGCCACTGTTGGAATATTGCATTCAATTCTGGTCTCCTTCCTATCGGAAAGATGTTGTGAAACTTGAAAGCGCTCAGAAAAAATTTACCAGGATGTTGCCAGGGTTGGAGGATTTGAGCTATAGGGAGAGGCTGAATAGGCTGGGGCTATTTTCCCTGGCGTGTCAGAGGGTGACAGATGACCTTATAGGGCTAACAAAATTATGAGGAGCATGGATAGGATGAATAGACAAAGTCTTTTCCCTGGGGTTGGGGAGTCCAGAACTAGAGGGCAGAGAGAGTAGGGCAGGGGTCTGAGAGAGTGGGTTAGGGTCTATGAGAGTCGGGTAGGGGGCTGAGAGAATTAGACAGTTTATACCAGACCCTTCAATGAGATATCCAGATATCTGCATTGTCACCACATCCACCTGCTTCTACTTCCATAACATCACCGTTCTCTGGCCTTGGCCTTGTCTCAGCTGTTCTGCTGCTGAAAGCCTAATCCTTACATTTATTGTTTCTAGTCTTGACTAGTCCAAGTGAGCGTCCTTCACTCTTTACCCTCTGCAAATTTGAGGTCATTCAAAATACCACTGTCCATATTCTAACTTGCAAAAAAGTGCCATTCCCCAATTGTCCCTGACACCACTGACCCACACTGGTCCCTTGTTAAGCTGTGGTGGAGAGGATCGAGTGTTCCATTCATCCAGAGAGCAATGCTCACCACCTGGTGGGAACACCCATGATGGTAAGGTCTAAAGGGAGGAAACAGACAATGCGCAATCCGAAATAAGTCCACGGAGATGGAGAAACATGGAGATTCAGCTGGAAAATATTCATGCAGCGTCAAAAGGGGCTAAAGGCTGTGGCTGTGCGGAATTTCCCAGTTGCCAAGGTTCCTTGCCACTGGAGGTACCTTCTGCCAAGCACTGACAATCCGCTGATGTGTGACAATATTCCCACACTAAAAGAATTCCCACACTAGGCACTTATCCTGGTGGAATTTCAAAGTATAAGGAACAATTCCACCTCACAGAAATACTGCCTAATGGAGTAGGTGAAGTTGCGGCTCTCGGATGAGGCTCATCATCCACACAGCGACCCACAGAACCCATGCCCAGTGACAGGGAATTTCCTGGGTGGGCAATTGTTAGTGAGTAGGCAAAAGTGAGTACTGCACATGCTGGAGTTCAGAGTCAAGATTAGAGTCAAGATTCTTGATGAACGGCTTTTGCCCGAAACGTCGATTTTCCTGCTCCTCGGATGCTGCCTGACTTGCTGCGCTTTTCCAGCACCACTCTAATCATTAATCAGTGATTGCTGATGATGATAACGAGTCTTAAAATTCACATCCTTGCTTCACAATCTCTGCATGACCTTGTGCCTCCCTCCCAGAGAGGAAAATGAAACAGTAACCAATGAGTAATATTTTCGAAATGAATGCACTGTCTGCATTGAAATATAGAACTTGAGTCTGACAAGTATATGCATTATATTCCAGCTTCACTCGCTTCTTTTTCTGGGCTATACCTAATCTCCTTTAATCAGCCCCGAACCCTCTGAGATAACCTGTTTTTATCCTATTGAGCATCCACAATTTTACTTGCTCTACCACTGAAGACCATGTCCTCAGCAGCTCATGCCTGAAGCTCTAAAATTTCCAAGTAAACATCCCTTCCTTCCTTCTCTTTAAAGACATCAACCTACCACCTTGACCAAGCCTTTGGTCATCTATTAGCTCCTGAACCGATTCAGTGTCATCCTGTGTTTTCTATGGCTTTTTGTTTCGTGGCATGTGGGAGTCACCCATCCCTAATTACCCAGAGGGCAGTCAAAAGTCAAGCAGACTGCTGTGAGTCAGGAGTCACACGTAGGCCAGACCCGGTGAGAATGGCAGGTTTCCTTCCACACAGGCATTAGTGAACCCTGGATCCATGGCAAGCTTTCTAATTCTAGATTTTTATCAAATTCAAGTTTCTCCATTTGCCATGGTGGGATTTTAATTCCTGTCCCCAGAACATTAGCCTAGGTTTCTGGATTACTAAGCTAGAGACACTACTCCACTGCCTCCCCATATGGGGGAAGTGATTTGGGACATTTTATTAAATAAAAGCAAAATGCTGCAAATACTGGAAATCTGAAACAAACGCGGAGAATGCTGGAGAAACTCAGCATCTATGGCGAGATCAAAGTCCAGAATGACTCTTTTTCAGAATTGGGATGCACACAATAGCTGGTATTTTACAGAGCGCTGATGGCCCTGACTACTAGCAGAAATGTTAGGAGCAATCCCACTTTGTTCACAGGTAAAGGGACGGCTGGAAAATGGGAAGCCTTCAGAAATTAGACAACGAGAATCCAGAGAAAATATATTCCTGTTAGGGTGAAAGGAAAGGCTGGTGGGTATAGGGAATGCTGGATGATGAAACAAATGAGGGTTTGGTCAAGAAAAAGAAGGAAGCATTTGTAAGGTATAAACAGGATACATCGAGTGAATCCTTAGAAGAGTATAAAGGAAGTAGGAGTATACTTAAGAGGGAAATCAGGAGGGAAAAAGGGTAAAGGTGGATAAATCCCCAGGACCTGATCAGGCGTACCCGAGAACTCTGTGGGAAGCTAGAGAAGTGATTGCTGGGCCTCTTGCTGAGATATTTGTATCATCGATAGTCACAGGTGAATGCCGGAAGATTGGAGGTTATCAAACGTGGTGCCACTGTTTAGGAAGGGTGGTAAGGACAAGCCAGGGAACTATAGACCAGTGAGCCTGACCTCAGTGGTGGGCAAGTTGTTGGAGGGAATCCTGAGGGAGAAGGATGTACATGTGTTTGGAAAGGCAAGGACTGATTAGGGAAAGTCAACATGGCTTTGTGTGTGTGAAATCATGTCTCACAAACTTGATTGAGTTTTTTGAGGAAGTAACAAAAAGGATTGATGAGGGCAGAGTGGTAGATGTAATCTATATGGACTTCAGTAAGGCATAAGATATGAAAGAGACCTACGGGGAAACCTTTTCACACAGAGGATGGTACATGTATGGAATGAGCTGCCAGAGGAAGTGGTGGAGGCTGGTACAATTGCAACATTTAAAAGGCATCTGGATGGGTATATGAATAGGAAGGGTTTGGAGGGATATGGGCCAGGTGCTGGCAGGTGGGACTAGATTGGGTTGGGATATCTGGTCGGCATAGACAGGTTGGACTGAAGGGTCTGTTTCCATGCTGTACACCTCTATGACTCTATGGCTAGTACTCATCGTCCTGATTGGAAGTTTATAAAAAATATTTTTGAATTAACCTGTTCATATACGTTACAACATATCTTCAGAAGTAGGGACACCATCACTGCATCACATACTCCTTTACCAAGATCACATGTTGTTTAGTCAGATAATTGCTTGCATTCAGGGGTTGCACTCCTTAAGAGAGGATGTCCTGCCCACAAGGTGTTAACAAGATGGCAGCAGATAGGACTCCTCAGTTGGGGCTCATTCACTCCAACCGCTTTAGCTGGGGTCATTCTTTCTGTGGGCAGAGTCCTCTCGGAGTTACGGGGCAACTGATCAGGACAGACCCTGCTACCAAGTCCACATAGAAAAGTGCCCACTGGCTGCTAGCAAAATACTGGTAATGCTAAGAGGTTTTTATTTGCCCGCCTAAGGACCTCAATCGGCTTCCGGGCAAGTGGGCAAGTGTTTGCCAACTTGCTCATTTCTGGTAAAATGCCAGAATCTCTCTGACTCAATTGCGCATGCCATGAAGTCATAGAGTCACAAAGACATACAGCACAGAAACAGACTCATCCATGCGTACCAAATATTACTTGAATATTACAGGATGTAACATAAGATTCAATATGTCTCCATACAGCATATTGCACTCTAAGGTGGCTCAATAAAATTGCAATTCACTTGATATTTATAATTCCTCTTTGCATTTGAAATTCTGCAATGTACAATGCTGCAAAGCAAAAGTTAGAAAGTGAGGTTAGTATAGATAATTCCTTTTTGGTTATGAAAGTCACGATAACTCCCTGATCTCCTCTGTGTGGTTTATATTTCAATGCACTTTGACCAGGTCAACACCATTCCTGATCTGGGACTTACAAAATAAGTCCTCTACTCCAAACTCCATCATGGAGACCAGTTACCAGGACAGCAGTGAAAATGTCTCGCAGAAATCCTCAAAGTCTCCCTGAAATCATGAAATATCCCAAATGATATTATCCAAGTTTGCCCAAATGGAGAAGAAGCAAAGTCACAGAGCCATAGAGATGTAAAGCACAGAAAAAGACCCTTCAGCCCAACCCGTCCATGCCGACCAGATATCCCAACCCAATCTAGTCCCACTGACAGCACCCGCCCCATATCCCTTCAAACTCTTACTATTCATATACCCATCCAGATGCTTTTTAAATGTTGCAATCGTACCAGCCTCCGCCACTCCCTCTGGCAGCTCATTCCATACATGTACCACCCTCTGCATGAAAATGTTGCCCCTTAGGTCTCTTTTATATCTTTCCCCTCCCACCTAAACCTATGCCCCCTAGTTCTGGACTCCTCCACCCTAGGAAAAAGACTTCATCTATTTATCCTATCCATGCCCCTAATGATTTTGTAAATCTCTATAAGGTCACCCCTAAGCCTCCGAAGCTCCAGGGAAAACAGCGCTATCCCATTCAACCTCTCTCTATAGCTCAAATCCTCCAACCCTGGCAACATCCTTGTAAATCTTTTCTGAACCCTTTCAAGTTTCACAACATCCTTCCAATAGGAAAAGACCAGAACTGCATGCAATATTCCAACAGTGGCCTAACCAATGTCCTGTACAGCCTCAACATGACCTCCCAACCCCTGTACTCAATACTCTGACCAATAAAGGAAAGCATACCAAATGCCTTCTTCACTATCCTATCTACTAAGATTTCCAACAGGCCAAGTGCAGGCCATGTGCAAACAGTGAGAGGAGATTGTGGAAACCCAAGCATCTCAGCCACCTGCCTCTTGGAACACAACCCATCCTGTCGGTGGCACAGAGCACCAATCTGTTCAGTCGTCACTATGTTGAGGTTGTACAGGACGTTGGTGAGGCCTTTTCTGGAATACTTGGTCCAGTTCCGGTCACCATGTTATATAAGAAAAATATTATTAAGCCGGAACAGGTTCAGAAGAGATTTACCAAGATGTTGCTGGGAATAGACAGCTTGAGTTATAAGGAGAGGCTGGATAGTCTGGGACTTTATTCACTGGATCATAGAAGGTTGAGGGATGAACCTTATAGAGGTTTCTAAAATCATGAGGAGTATAAATAAGGTGAAAGGCAGGTGTCTTTTCCCTAGAGTGGGAGATTTCAAGTGGGAGGGGCATATTTTTAAAGTGGCTGAGATGCTTGGGTTTCCACAATCTCCTCTCACTGTTTGCACATGGCCTGCACTTGGCCTGTTAGAAATCTTAAAGATGGAAGGTAGATTGGATAGTGAAGAAGGCATTTGGAATGCTTTCCTTTAGTGGTCAGAGTATTGAGTACAGACTTTGGGAGATCATATTGAGGCTGTACAGGGAAAGATTTAAAAAAGACATGAGGGGCAATGTCTTTACACAGAGAGTGGTTCATGTGTGGAATCAAATTCCAGAGGAAGTGATGGGTGTGGGTACAGTTACAGTGTTTAAAAAAATTAGGCAAGTAAATGAATAAGAAATGTTTGGAAGAATATGGGCCAACTACTTTAGTTTGGGATTATGATCATCATGGACTGGTTGGACCGAAGGGTCTGTTTCTGTGCTGTATGACTCTGTGACTCTCTGACTCCATAACACGGGCCCCACAACTCTGCAGTGGAAGAAAGTCATTTTCAATCTCGAGAGTGTTCCTAAGAACAAGAAGACATTTCAATGATTCTAGTTTCTATTTTTTCATAAACTGGCATTATATCCAAAAGTTGCCTTGCTCTGATGCCCTGATTCTGGGTTCAGATGATAATTACATTATCTGCGCATACCCTGTAACTGAACTGTTTTGCTTCACACCAAAACTGTGGTTGCAGCGTAAGCACGTCCTTAACCTAGTGTGAGGTGTTGAACTGTTTTGAATCATGCCTGCTCTTGCTGCATTATCACTGTACATAATGAGAACTGGGCATAAGTCAGCACCTTTTTTTCTCAAATGCAGATAATGATTATATTCATAATGTTTTAGATCCACCTTGTTAGAAGGAGATTTATCTCAGTTAATGATTGTACTCAATTATTGGAAGTACTTGTACAGTAACTTTATAACCAAATAAGGGAACACAACTGGTAAGATATGACCCATAAAGTATGCACCTATTTAAAAACATTAAGGCCACATTCCCTAAGGTGTATACCTGACATCATTGAAGCTATTAATAATTTACCTACTCTGCAACATTGTGCTGCTGCAAAACCCCTTGCAGAATAGATCCAGCTCTGTACTGTAACCACATTACTGGATAGCACATATGCATAGAGCAGGTGGCGTTCACTCTTTTGCATATTTGAGAGAAATATATTACAGATATGCCAAAAATCAAAGTTAAAACTAAACTAAAAGCAAGAATCAATTTGCAGCTTTGAGTTTATTCAAATGAGACAAATGGAGGGTTAGCTTTCCCCTTGGTCCTGTTTAGAAAGAAACAGAAGGACATACTCTGTCAAACTCCAGATCTCAGTTATGGTGAATGCTAGTGTATAGCTAGGCACTCTGTGCATAGCAGGGAGATAAATCAGGGCAAGCCTCTCCAAAAGGCCAGCTGGGCTGACAGCTGGAGGAGGCAAGGACATTGGCATGGGATGCCCTTCATCACCTTGCAGTCATATCGGTGAATAATCCCAACAGGGATGGGTGACAGACACAAGATTGAATAGAAAAGGCAACTTCTGTGGGAGAGTAAAGAAGTACCAGATTCAATGCCACCCTCAGGCGACTGTCTGCGTTGAGTTTGCACATCCTGCCCGTGTCTGTGTGGGTTTCCTCCAGGTACTCCTGTTTCTTCCCACAGTCCAAAGATGTGCAGGTCAGATGGATTGGCTATGGGAAATGCTGGGTTGCAGGGATAGGGTGGGGGTTGGGTCTGTGTGCCATGCCATACAGAGGGTCAGTGTAGACCTGATGGACTGAATGGCCTGCTTCCACACTGTACAGATTCTTGGATTCTATGATCATCGGATCTTGGCTATGTGCAGGACAGGAATATCTGTAGCTGATGACTGTGTGGAAGACAAGGTTCACACAGGGGCGTTGATGAAAACTGCTGAAGTATTTGTACTTGGTACAGGATCGCTGGAACGTGGAATAGAAATATAACATTAACATAGAGAGGCAGGGCTTTCCTAAAAGGCCTGGGATGGGAATGATTATCAAAGAGAATCAAGAGTGCAATGGCGGGAGTATCAGCATGTATGCCCACACAGACCTGCTACTCACCCCTCCCTAAAAGACTGAAATGTTAGCAATACCTGGTTCAAGAGTAGGGAAGCAAGAGGATCAACAGCTGGTTCTGACTCTATTTTGTTTTAACAATCCTTTAAGGAGGCATATCTGAAACCACTGAGGAAATGGGAGACAGGTACAGTTAGAACATTTAAAAGACATTTAGCCAGTCATATAAATAGAAAAGGTTTAGAGGGATATGGACCAAATGCAGACAAGTGGGACTCATTTAGTGCGGGAAACTTGGTCGACATGGACAAGTTGGACCGAAAGGCCTGTGTCAGTTCTGTATGACTCTATGACTCTAAGACATGATATATTAGTCCCGTGGCTTTTTGGAGCACTTGGAAGTGCTCCTATTTAGACTCCTGTGAACATTATTTGTATAAAGTCTTCCCTTTAATTCAATAACACAAAATTATTTCAATAGTTCTCGCTTGTGATTGGGATGTTTACATCTGAAAGAAGAATGTAGAACATTTCATTTATTTAAGGCTCTCAACTGTGTTTCAATGTAATGCTGGATGATCATCACATGACTTGTCCCCAGATTTCAGCCATTATTTGGTCAATATGTGCCCTTCCTTAGCAAATTAGAAATCAATTTTGGGTGATGCTTAATTATTAATAGGCCAAACAGTCCTTTCTTTCCTTTCTCAAGTTTTTTTTTCTAGAAAAATAAAATATTCAAAAGATATGGCAAAGTGAAACATTTTTAAAGCCGTTGCGATTTTTCTCCAGGGTTGCACACAGCAGTGTCCAGGAGATTGATTTTCAATTCCTTGAAGCTACAGGCCCTTCTGGAACATTGGCAACCCTACACTTGCTCCTTCATGTTCTTTCTCTGACCCACTGTGAGTCCAAATTTCTGCTGGTTCACTTGAAAACCCCTGATAATGTTGAGGTGGGGGAGGGGTTCCTCTTGCACTCATCGTGACATCTCTGGCTTCTGCTTTGTAAATGCCAGTGTTCCTAAACCATGCAGCGAGCCCAGGAAGCAAAGTAATAGTGAACGGTCAATATTAAACAATGCCCATCACACGAGAGGTTGCAGCATCTCACTGCATTCCCACAAACAGTTCATATAAATTCTTAAGACAGCAGATGATCCCATAATGATTAACAATATGAGATAGAGTCTATCACTAGCACAATAATGCCCTTCTATCATAATTACATCAAAGTTTGGGAGAAATTTGTAGCTCGGGTGCTCGTTGTTGTGGTTCTGTTCGCCGAGCTGGGAATTTGTGTTGCAGACGTTTCGTCCCCTGTCTAGGTGACATCCTCAGTGTTTAGGAGCCTCCTGTGAAGCGCTTCTGTGATGTTTCCTCCGGCATTTATAGTGGTTTGTCTCTGCCGCTTCCGGTTGTCAGTTCCAGCTGTCCGCTGCAGTGGCCGGTATATTGGGTCCAGGTCGATGTGTTTGTTGATAGAATCTGTGGATGAGTCCCATGCCTCTAGGAATTCCCTGGCTGTTCTTTGTTTGGCTTGTCCTATATGTTGGAGAACTCGGCGAACAGAACCACAACAATAATTACATCAATCAAGGTTATCAATGATTTTATTCACTCCGAAAATGAGCTGTTGTAACAGCTCTGTATTGATAAAGATATTGGAACTCAAATGCTGAGCCCAGAAGATCTCAAGCAAAGCATACTAGTATTAATGCTGTTAACTGGAAAATGTAAATAACTTGATGCCAAGTAACATATTATACACCTATTGTCTTTTTAACTACCTGGTATTGTACAGAGTTTTACTGATGGCCTACTCTGCTGACTCTAGGATAGCAATCCTCACTGGAGAGATACATTTCAAAATTAAGCAATTGCATCAATGTGCAATTATGAAAGCACTCAGCTAATTAGATCTTATGATTTTGTAAGGTAGGAGCCTGATAATGAATAGCACAAATAGGACAATCTTTTTTTTATTACCACTTCCTCAGTCCCAATTCTTTCTTAAATATCTCAGTTTATTTTGCTCAGGTAATGCTGTTGATTATCATCAACAACACAGTATTGTCATTCGTCTGAATCCATGTTTGTGTTCACTTTAACTTCAAGTTAGCAAAGCATCAAGTAGAGTGGATATAATAACACTTGAAAGGAAGCTCGTCTGAACAATTAGCTCTGGCTATTATTTACTGTTCACATTTTATTGATTACCTTGAAACCTCTCAAGGTCAGAGATGCCATTAGATTGTTACAGTACAGAAAGAGGCTATTCAGTCCATCACGTCTCTATGCTGTGTACATGGTAGCAATTTACAAATGACAAGCAGCACCACACAAGCAAACTAACTGCTTAGAATCTTCACAGTTTGGAAGGAAGCCATTCAGCCAATCGTATCCACACCAACCCTCTGAAGAACATCCCACACAGACCCACCCCTACCCTTACCCTAAGCCCACATTTCCCATGGATAATCCACCTATCTTGCACATCTTTGGACTGTGGAGGGAATAACGAAGACATATGGAGATTGTGCAAAATCCACACAGAGAGTCACTCGCGGTTGGCATCAAACCCAGGTACCTGGCACTGTGAGGCAACAGTGCCAACCACTGAGCCACTGTGCCACATGGCATAATTTTTCGTCTAGTTTCCATTCCACCACATGTTCAGGCTTTATCTAGCAAACTTTTTATCTTTATTAGAAGTAATCCAGCCAGATTAAAAATGGGCGCCAACATCACAGACTGAAACCAAACACAAAGCATTAACACATTACAAATTTATTATATATCCCCTCCACATCGCTGTATATAACCTTGGTACTCTCTTTTTCACTGAGCACACAAGAACTAAGAAACAATGAAAATTGGAAGGCAAAAAGTTCCAAATCAGAATGGTCAACCACTCTCACTGGCACCAACCTCCTCCTATGAAAGATCATGGTCCTTCATGCAGAGATCATCCTCTGCACCCAGTGACTAACTTCCTCCAACCAGAGAACAACCTCCTTCTTACCAAGACCAGCCTGCTCCTTACTGTCAACAGCCTCCTCCACCCAGGAACCAACATCCTCCTTACTGGCACCAACCTCCTCCACCCAAGGACTAGCATTATCCTTACTAGCACTGACCTCCTCCACACAGGGACCAACATCCTGCTTACTGGCACTAATCTCTTCCACTTGGGAACTAGCACTCTCTTTACTGGCTCCAATCTCCTCCACCTGGGAACCAACACCCTCCTTACTAGCACTGACCTCCTCCACACAGGGACCAACATCCTGCTTACTGGCACTAATCTCTTCCACTTGGGAACTAGCACTCTCTTTACTGGAACCAACCTCCTCCACTCAGGGATCAGCATCCTTCTTACTGGCTCCAATCTCCTCCACCTGGGAACCAACATCCTCCTTCCGGGCACCAACCTCCTCCACCTAGGACCAACCCTTTCTTTACTGGCACCAACCTCCTCCACCTAGGGACCATTCCCTCCCTCATTGTCACCAACCTCCTCCACCTAGGGACCAACACCCTTCTCACTCGCACTAACTCTCACATAGAGAACAACAGCAGCCTCACTGGCACCAACAGACTACCTCACATACCCTGATTGAAGCAGAGGAATCAGATCCTTCACTGCTGGCAGTCATTTTCACATTTCTTTTTATTCTTCCATATACAACCATGACCTCCTTTTTCAAATTTGATGGCACATTTCATCATTATTTTGTTATAAGTTGTCAATCTCTATGGTTTCCTTTTTTTTAAACAGAGAACAGACACTCAGTAAGAGTATTCCTTTCTGCTGCATCTTGTTAAATCTTTACTTTTGAGTATACAATTCATTTTAAATTATTGTCACTGACAGATCTTACATGTTCCCTCAGTTCCCTCAATCAGTATGTCTCGTGCTCAGAGGTATGCTTTTTCTTACTCTCAGTATATGTACTCTAGTTAAATCTAGCAGCATGCTTTTGTGAGTTTAAACATAAAGAAAGTCATTTATTATCACATTTACCTGAACTCAAAGTGGAATGCACACATTTGTTCACACAAACTACAAATCATGGCTATTTCAGACTCTGGTTTACAGTCTTCATATGCCACAAAGTATGGCTGGTTCCTTAAAGTTTTAAAGTTTAAATTTTACAAGATCTTGTAAAATAAATGACTCTGAGCAGCTTGTAAGGTTAAATTTCAAGGAAGTCGGTTCTCAGGTGAATGTGGGCTGAAAATGTGTTGCTGGAACAGCGCAGCAGGTCAGGCAGCATCCGGGGAACAGGAGAATCGACGTTTCGGCCATAAGCCCTTCTTCAGGAAGCCCTTCCTGAAGAAGGGCTTATGCCCGAAACGTCGATTCTCCTGTTCCCTTGGATGCTGCCTGACCTGCTGCGCTGTTCCAGCAACACATTTTCAGCTCTGATCTCCAGCATCCGCAGACCTCACTTTCTCCTCTCAGGTGAATGTGACATTTGAAAACATTGAGGGAGTCCTTCCCTCTGCTGTAGTCAGTAACTTATAAAGAAATACTGAGACTAATGATGTCAAGTTGGATGACTTGGGGTTAGTCCAACAACTTTTTGATGGAATTCAGCTTTAAAAGCATAGAAAACATGGCTGTTTCACCATATAAATCTTTCACAAGTTCAAAATCCTTTCTAAATAATGTGTGTAGTTACATTAATTACATATTCTGTGTTTTAGGTTAACACCTTGACAGTCATTGTTTTTGTGTTTGAATAACCCATTCAACTTGAAGAGGATACCCATTCGGATTAGTTTCAGGGAAGGGAAATTGTACTTGTGGTAGTAGTTGTTGGTGTAGATTCGATGGGCCAAATTTTTTTTCTGCGCGGTATGAATCTATGACTATGTTAGCTTGGAATGTTTCTTTTGTTCCTTTTTGAGATGGGATTGCTCCCAATCCACAAAAGTAGTCAGGCGAACCTGATGCTGCCATCTTTTTCAGCCTTTTGGTTGAAGTTCTAAAAGATAAAAATTGACTGAATGTTCATAATGTACTGGGGCATGACAATATTATACACTTAACTTTATGAAAGTGCTCTCAGCATCCTCTCAATGGCCAATGAGTTCACAATCTCTGTAAAATTGGAAGCACTAAAAGCCAGAAAGCAACTTGTTTGTTTTTGCTGAGGTTTTATTGGAAAGCGCCTTATCTCAAACGTTTCTCTGAGGTGACTCACATCAGCTTGATGTGGTGCTCTGCTTTTTGTCATTGTCTCAGTTTGACAAAAATAAAGCGTGACCATAAATGACTTTGTGCTTTGCGGTACATGCTACTTTGTCAGGAACAGTCATAAGCACCATCTGGTGGATTCGAACTACATTACATCACCACATCGCTGATAAGACTAGGATTTTTTTGAAGGCTATTTTCTCCCCTCCCTCTTTCCTGACAGCACTGGAATCTTGCCTAACAGCAAAGTCTCTGCTTCTGTTAGCCAAAGCAATGATCGTTAAGGCACGGGCCATTAGATCCAAAGGGCACTATCACCAACATTTCAATCCTGTCCTCGTTCAATATATTTTCTGGTGGCTGGGCTGGTGGGGGAGAGGGATTTTACTGTACAGAGACCTTGGGTAAGAAGACTCTGTTGATTTCCTTCTCTCTTACCTAGGGTACACCAGTAATCACACCTTTGGCAGCAGCCTGACAGAAGTTGGCAGACTGGGAAGTCTTCCCTCTTCTGAAGATCTTGTTAAGTACATTTAGTTAATCTTAACTGGGCTGTGTGGATGTACTGACTGAGGTAGGTGAATGTTATGTCTTCAATGGGTTTGGAATTATTATCTACTGTTATTTGTTACTTCATTCAAACACGACAATTCCGTTTTTTTGAGACATCAACTTTATCATTGCTACCTTATTCTTGTTATGAAACACTAATTTTCAAATACCAATGCTAGTTTTCTGGTTTAAATTTTACTCAAAAAAAATGACATTGAATATCAAGGATAGACTGTTTATGACATTGCATTTACCAGAAGGAACCAAATCAACAACTTAAACCACAAGTGCATTATTTTTCTCAACTCACACTCTTAGTATATCAATCTTGAATCTGCAAACTTAAAATCTAATCAAGTCTTTAAGTGCAGCCCACTGCTTGAACTATTTATGCAGCTTATGATATGAACTATAGGTATAAGACACGCCTGGTTCTAAATATGAGGTTACAGTAATTTCTCAGTGGCTGAAAATAAAATGCAAATCCCTGTTGTAACTCCACTTCAAATAACAAAACAAAAACCCCCAGCTTTCAATTCCGCTGGAGAAATGATTCTAGCTCCCGCAGCCTGTGATGAACCTGGCATATTTTGTTGCTCATTCATGGTCAACAACAGTTGTGGACCCCAAGGATCTGGATCCTTTTCAGAAGCTTGTGTCTTTAGTTGTTGATGCGTTGGTGGATAATGACGCTCCAGGCATTAAAATGCGTATTAATTTTGTTGCTTGAGGGGAAATTTACAAATGCATGAACACCCAGTGGATGATTAACTTCTATAGGCAGACTGCCTTCACACTCATGCAGTTGAAACAGCTAAACAGAGAAGGAAAATCTCATCACTTGCCTTTGACAAGGTTTCCAGGGATACATACTGACCTTGAAACTTGACTTGCAAATAAAAATCTTGGTGATTGGCGCAGAGGTCCTATTAATGTTTTCTGCCTGAAAATTTGAAACAATATTCTTTGTCTCTAACAGCGAGTTTCCAAACTAGTTCCAAAGTTAAGCCTCCACTGTGTTCCTCCTCATCCATATTTTATCATTTAATCATCTCAACTCATGCTTTAAAAGGTAGTTTATTTTGTTTTGTGATAAGGCGGGCAGATCTGTTGTTTTTGTTTTGTTTGGTTAATGGAAGAAAGAGAGACCATTGTCCTTGATCTAAGCCTGTTCTGTGAAAGGGAGTCTGAGGGAGACAGCTCATCAAAACATGTCAATCAGCCATAATTGTTCTCCAGAAGGAACACTATCAGGCAGCGGAGAGCGAACTCATACAAAGCACAGAGATTCATCACAGCACCTCATCCACTAATGAGCTCAGCTGCTTATTTTCAAGCTCTCTGCAGCCGCCATCCACCCTTGCCAGAAAGAGAGAAAGAGGAGGCCGCTGCTTTTCGAATGCAATCCGACAAAAAATGTCCCAGTACAGGTGTGAAAGCCCATAGGTGTTAAGTGCAAACTGCAGAAAAGCGCACTGTGTTGTTGTGTGAATGCCCAGTTTTATGCCATGGATATAATTCATGGCAACACATTCAGAAAAGAGTCAGAGGAGGAACAACTTCTCCACAGCAACTTGGAGGATGCGCAGCTTGAAAGGCTGGTAGAAACAGCTTCAATGGGATCCTTCAAAAGCAGGCAATTCCTTGAGAGGGGAATACCTACAGGACACTTTGGAATGAGCAGAACAATGGGACAAATTAACTAGGTCTGTTTGAGATTCGGCGGATGCACGATGAGTTGAATGGTGCTATATCACTGGCCAGCACTACGAAATACAGAAGCATTGCCAACTCTATCCTAGGAGGCTTCAACACCTGACCTGCCTGCTCCCTTGTCCTCACTATTGGTCACCCAATATGGCTGTATTTGAGGTTCATTCCCTTCCCATGGCAACAACAAAGAGCAGAGACCCTTCATTGTTGCAGGATGATTCTTGGGTGATTCTCATACAACCTTTTTCTCAAATCAAATATTTAATGACTAGTAAAGGAGAGTGCCAAAGAAAATGAGAGAATCCACTTTTTATTCTGACTATACTTTGAACTTTCTCCTCTGCGGCAACATTCCAAAATTAAGTTTTAATTTCTTGAGGCTGCAGTAGCAGGTTGGCAATTGGAAGGCTCCTCCAACACACAGCAAATACGCACTCTTGGTCTAAACCAGGACATCATTCAGAAATATAGGGAAGCAAAGGGAACTAATTAATGTGTCTTGTATCTCAACTGAGTCCAAAACAAAGTTTCGAAACAAAGACAAAAGTGCAGATGCAAACAAAAACTGAAATAGTCAGGAAGGCACTTGTCATTGGGAAAGAAAATTCCCCAATATGACAACCTCAGCTAATACATTAGCCTCATTAAACTTCATTTTCTCCAATTCCACACATTAACGCTTTGTCCTTATTTTATCTACATGTTATTCCCAGGAATTTAAAACTATAAACCATATTGTTACCCTGAGGAAAACTGACTTCCAATTCAGTAAATTCAAATGTTAGGTGCAACCTTAATCTGTTTTTAGCGTGCAGTGCGATGATGACTAAAAGGTGCCAAAGTAATCATGCTGCTCAGGTTCCAGTTCATTACTCAGGCTGGCAAGGTCCATAGTAGTGAGGTTAAAATCTCAAGAGCTGGAAGATATGTGTCCTTCCCCAGGTCAGGAAACGCACAATAACATAAACACAATTATTCTTTGGAGAAAAATCATCCACTAATCAGTTGTCGATCAATAGCCTGACAAGGGAAGATAGTTACATCCCTGCTGAAGCTCTCTCGTACTAATAGTCCCTTCCTGTAATTACTTTAGGCTTGTGCAGGTGCATAAAAGGACAGATTGTGTAGTATACTGGATTGAAGATTAATGAGTTCTGTCTATCTGTTTCCCCAGCAGCCAGCTGACTATTGCACTGTAACATTGTGGTCATTCTCACACTCATATCTCATTTGGACCGGTTTCTAGTTTTTTTTGTTTTGCTTTATTACCATTTATGAAATATTTGTCTTTCAGTGAAACTGTATTTCTCTCACTGTTGAGCTCTGATCTCTGTTAAAACCATAGCATTTTATAGCGCCGTTTGTACGGACAAACACACAAATTAGAAACAGAATAGGCCATTCAACCCTGCTCTGTCATTTGATAAATTCATGGCTAATCTGGTTTTGGGTTCAACTCCACTTTCCTGCCGACACCTTATAACCTTTGACTCCTTTGACAAACAAGAATCTGTCTAACTCAGCCTGAAAAAAATATTCAGTGACCCTCAATGCTCTCAGATGAAGAGAATTCCACAGACTAATAACCCTCTGAGAGAAAAGAAAATTCCCCCAACTCTGCTTTAAATGGGAGATCCCATATTTTTAAACGGTGTCTCCTAGTTCCAGTCTCTACCACAGGGGAAACATCCTTTCGATATCCAACTTGTCAATTCTACTCGGAGTCTTAAATGTTTTACTAAGATCATCTCTCATTCTTCTAAACAGCAATAGATAACAGAGCCAACATGTCCAGCTTAATACACAACCCCTTCATCACAGAAATCAGTCGAGGCAACCTTCTCTGAACTACTATGCCAAGACCTTTGTGCATACGTGCGATTCTTGAAGTGTATGTGAGCAGCATGCAATTTATAGTAAAATGCACCTTATTATAAATCTATTCCATTTTCTGGCAAAATGGAATCATGAGGGATCATTCAACTCTAGAATGTAATGGAGAAAATTCCACTCCGACTGTTGCTTGTGTAAATCAATAAACTCCAAATTCTGCATTAGCCGATCATAAAGATATTACTTTAACAGCTATCAGCCTGTATATTGTATTATACTT
Source organism: Chiloscyllium plagiosum (assembly GCF_004010195.1). Taxonomy (NCBI): domain Eukaryota; kingdom Metazoa; phylum Chordata; class Chondrichthyes; order Orectolobiformes; family Hemiscylliidae; genus Chiloscyllium; species Chiloscyllium plagiosum. Next base: position 14,330,105 of record NC_057720.1, read on the forward strand.
TTGCTTCCAGTATAATATTCAGCTTTATGTATTTGGTTGAAAATTTCACACAGCGTCGTTTCAAGGCCAATATTCCTAAGCCCTTTTTGTTTTGAATTGGGAGCGAAACCACCTGGCAAATGCAAACACTGAACATCTGCACACATCCGAGTTCGGTATGATGCTGGGCAGACACACAGTTCATCAGATTGATGAAAGCCAGCAGACAGTAAGGGTAACTCAAGCAGTTTAGCACCTGATTTCTAACAGATGAAGAGGATGTTTGGAAATGTGGAATCCCTATTACCCAGAGCTGTTCATCCCGCTGAAGGTGTGTTCCATGGAGTTTGGGATGGACAAGACACTGGTTTGAATCAAGAGTGTGGTACTGGAAAAGCACAGCCGGTCAGGTAGCATCAAGGAGCTAGAGAATTGAGGTTTTGAGCATTAATTTTTCATCAGGAATGGGGCTTGCAGCCAAGAGGGCTGAGAGGTAAATGGGAGGGGGTGGGGCTGGGGGCAAGGTAGCTGAGAGTGAGGAGACAACCTTGGGGGGGGGGGGGGGGGGGGTTACAGGAGAGAGAGAGACTCACTGACATCCTTGCAGACAGAGGAGGAGAACTTAATCAAGGTAGGCATCCTTGGAAGAGGCTTCACAGTAATGTTATAATCAACTCGGAGAAAGTGAGGACATTGGTTAGGACACTATTGGAATACTGCTTTCACTTCTGATCTCCCTGCTATAGAAAAGATGTTGTGAAACCTGAAAGGGTTCAGAAAATGTTTACAAAGATGTTACCAGGGTTGGAGGATTTGAGCTGTAGGGAGAGGTTGAAGAGGTTGGGCTATTTTCCTTGGAGCATTGGAGGCTGAGGGGTGACCTTATAGAAGTTAATAAAATCCTGAGGGGCATGGACAGGGTGACTAGCCAAGGTGGCAGAGAGTCCAAAGCTAGGGGACATAGGTTTAAAGTGAGAGGGAAAAGAATTAAAATGCACCAAAGGGACAGCTTTTTTCAGGAGAGTGTGATGCGTGCATGGAATGAGCTGCTGGAGGAAGTGGTGGAGGCTGGTACAATTACAACATTTAAAAGGATTGGTGCATGAATAGGAAGGGTTTAGAAGGATATGGGTCAAATGAAACATGATTAATTTAGAATATATGGTTGGCATCGACAAGTTGGACGGAAGGGTCTGCTTCTGAGCTGTACAACTCTATGACTCTGACTATGACTCTATGACTATGTACGAGTGATGTCATTGACTGATACTGCTTGAACTTTGTTTTCCTAGTGGCCAGATGCATTGTGGAGGATAATACTTGTGAAACCAAGTGAAAGGATACATCTGCACAGTGCCCCGACACAAGAAGAAGCAGGATTTCACAAACCCATGGAAGTGATCTCCAAATTAGTGGTGTAAGTACACTGTTCCTTTTAAACAAAGAGGTACATTGGTAAGAGGATGCTTAACAAAGTGGAAGCGTGCAGCTATCAGAGGGATAAAGAGGTTGAAATGGATTAGCATCAGGGCAAAATAATCAGGTTTAAGCTTCAACTTGCACCGCAAGGGTTGCAGTAAACCACAGTGGACAAGTCTAAAGGTAGGGCCTTAGGTTCTGGCTATGCTTCCCAACATGCAGGCTGGCTGCTTCCTAATCTGCGAACAGCAGAACAAAAATCAATTCCGTTATACGACTACGTTGCATTTTAAATTAATTATTATGGATGGAAACCCAGATGGGTTAATAAAACCCTATTGCCGTAGCAGGGAAATAGATGCTGCTTATGTCTGCAAAAGTATTAAATTCATTGAGGACAACGTATTTCCAGTAACAGACAAATACAATAGCTGTAACTTGATTTTTCAAATGAATGGATTAAAACCATGGCGAGCATGACATCATTGATCTATGTTCATTGGCAATTACTTTTCCAGTTATTTGAGAGGTCACAAAAGAACTGTGCAATATAGAGCTACAGATTTACTGATCTGCATCAATAGTTAGTAGGCAATTACCAGTAACTCTATTTTTAATAGAGGGAAAACGTTATAATGTTGCTAGGTTAAGCATTTTGTGGCTCACTACAGTTTAAGATATCTGAGCGACAAGATTAAAACATAATTTTTCTCTCCTTTTTTTGGAAAAAAAGACATGGCACTTTCAATAAGCCATTCATTTACTAATGAGTCAGCTAGATTTTTCATTAGCATGCAATTAGATTTCCAGTATTTTAATCAAGAGACTTTAATTTCAAAGGGGAGAAAAGAAATAAAGTAGGCATGAGTGCAGTAATTCAGGATTATGAAAACATTGCAGGAACACGAAAAGTAGATTGATTAATAAAATAATCACGTCAATTGTTTTCCTCTCATCAATTTTTTTAACCGGAAAATCAATCGCTTTACATTTTAATTTCCAAATACATAATGTACATCTAAGTGCCATGTGTGCATGGGTTGACAGCCAATTCATTTCCACTGATGTTTGGCTAGATATGTTGAAAAGTGTTTAATCAAGGCTAAAATAATAGATAAGGGGCAATATGAACACTCCATAACAGAGTATTTTGGGTGCTATTGCTGATGTGATTCTGGACAGAATTTTCTCATTTTGTGTTAACGAATTTTGTAGAGTGAGATTCATGGTTACCCAGTCCAACGTGACTTGGAACAACTTTCTGAATGCAAATTTCCATCCTTCATCTATTGAATGTCTTTCCCGGTGAGTCGTGTGGCCACAGAGGGCGTAAGGGCTCACCACCACTTTCGTGCCATTTTTAATGCCCAGCTACACAACCAAAGTCAGATGTTGCAAGTGACGAACAGGCCGGAGCCTCTTCATTCAGGATGTCTCCTTGAAGAAAGGAAAGCTCAGTCTTTGAGGACGTGGACCTGGATGTGTTGGTGGGTGGATTGATGGAGATGAGGGCTGTTGTGTTTCTAGTTGACTGCTACAGGAGATGGTGCCACCAGACTCAGCTAACCTGGATACAAAATTGCAGCTCTGGTCAGTGCTTTGTCCCGAGTGATGTTCAGCATCCAGCAAGTCAGGAAGAAAGTCAATAAGCTTCTCTGCTCTACAACGACAACTGTCATTCTCTCTACTACATCACAATCACAGGACCACTACTCACTTGAACTCTGCCACCGCCCATGCTCCTCACCCTGACTTCAGTTCTCACCACTGCATGCATTGTATCCACTCAGGTTTGTTACCTCATGAATTATAATAACACATGGATCCATATTTCCTGTTAGACCTATAATAGGTAGTTCATCTGCCTCGATATCTAAAAGCTTACAGATATCTATCCTCATTTTCCACATTAGCATTACAGGTAGGTGACAGCTTAGTGTTTTATATTGGACTATTTTTCCAGAATCCAGGGAATTTTCTGGGGAAACAGGTTTGAAGCTCACCATGACAAATGATGGAAATTGATTCCGATAAAAGTCGGATTTCAGATGAAACTGTCCTCAATTGTCAGAAAACACATCTAGTTCACCAACATTCTTTAGGGAAGGAAATCTGCCATCCTTACCTGGTCTGACCGACATGTGACTCCAGAGCCACAGCAATGTGGTTGCCTTTTAATTGTCCGCTGAGGCAAGTAGGGATGGGCAATAAATGCGGGCCTAGCCAGTGATACTCACATCCCATGAATGAATACCAAAAAATTAAGGTAGACAATGCTAATGCATGGGATGTTAGATGCTGTACGCAGTAAGCTTATCTTGTGTGTGCTATACTAAATTGTACCAGTTTCCTGAGTATATCTGATGTAAAAATGCATAAAGAGATAATACTTGCAGTTGCACCAGTGTCAATTTTCACATATTGTGCATTTTGTCTCTTCCTTTTGAGGTGTATCATTTGGATGGAGGCAATGGCTTCAGCTTTTCTTGCAGTATCCTTGTGCTGTGTCAAGTTTACCACATGCACTGTCTTACCGGGGTCTGCAAGCTTTGACATTGCAGTTACCGCTTGGCTTTTGTTGAGATGCCAAGAATGAAATTTTAGAAGCTTCTTTAGCACTGTTCCTTAGTTTTCATATGCTGATGTGGACCATTGTGTGGTGTACTGTGGGTTTTGCTAGGCAACTGGATTTCTTACTTATTCTGAAGTGTTGGCTTCTTGTGGAACAAAGCCTTTATACATTCCAAAATGCTAGACATGCTCTTGGTAGGTGAGGCACCTTGTGCAAGATTTTGATGTTGCACCAAACCTCATGTTGGAGCAATAGATGTTCCAAAGTCAAGCACTTCCAGATACTGCTGGCCTGTTTCAAATCTGCATCCTTCATCTAGCAAAGTGTTAACACTGTGGACTTTGGGTTTGTCCAGATGTGTCTTTCAGGCTGGCTTAGATGAAACCATATTCCATTCCTTTGTGTCAACGTTTGTCTATGAATTGTCAATTGTTTCTCCTGGAAAGATGAGCTGGACTCAAGCCTGTGTTCTCTGAAATTGATTTGAACTTTAAACTGGTCTTCTAAAATCTGAAAAAAAATCATTGTCAAGATCTCCCTGGTCAACATTGGAATTACCAGAGGATTTTATTTTTCTTAAAGCATCAGTACCCGCCCCAAGTGAAAAGAATTTTGACGGTTTGTTGCTCTTTGTTTTATTCTTTGAATAACCAAAGTTCTGACGCAATGTCAAAGGTGTACAAATTCATAGTTTGAAGTTTGCTTTCCATCTTTTCTTGTGGCTTTATGTTCATTAAAATGCCAATTTAAGCATCCATGTTGTAGTGCTTTTGTGGGCTTTGCTTCTCATGTTTGATATTATTAGATGTTACTCAGAATTTCAGGCTTGTCGTTTCTTCCTGCAGGTGGCATTCATGCTAAAAATAAATGAGGGTGTATCTTTTTTTTAAATTTTTACATTAATTTTGGAAAAGAAAATAGTAGCATTGAGTGACATCTGGATACATACAAGTCTTTTTTAATGTTGAAACCTACTTTTTTTAGTATTTCAAGGATTGTTTAGGAGCTGTGCTTTCAAGACCATGTAAAGGTCCCTTCAGATCAGCAGTAACCTTTTGTGTTTGAAAACAAAATGCGCTGGCGATCCATGAATACTTCCTGACCTGCTGTGATCTCCAGCATTTGTTGTTTGCAATACAGATTCCAGCATCTGCAGTGATTTGCTCCTACAGCCTTTTGTCTTTGATCTTTTAAAAGAGAAAGAAAGGGGTGTAAGTTTGAAACTATTAGTTTTGGTTATGATTTGGAGATTCCGGTGTTGGACTGGGGTGTACAAAGTTAAAAATCGCACAACACCAGGTTATAGTCCAACAGGTTTAATTGGAAGCACACTAGCTTTCAGAGCGACACTCCTTCACCAAAGATGTGCAGGTTCGGAAAATTGGCCATGCTAAATTGCCCATAGTGTCCAGGGTGTGCAGGTGAGGTGGAACAGTCGAGAGTGTGGTGCTGGAAAAGCACAGTGGGTCAGGCAGTATCCGAGGAGCAGGAGAATCAACATTTCAAGCATAAGCCCTTCATCAGGAAGGGTTTACGGAATAGCCATGGGAAATTCAGAGTGATAACAATGGGGTGAGTCTGGGTGAGACGCTCTTCAGAAGATCAGTGCGGACTAGCTCCTCCAAAAGCTAGTGTGCTTCCAATTAAACTTGTTGGACTATAACCTGGTGTTGTGTGATTTTTAGTTTTGGTTATGTTTGTTAACTTTAGCTCTGAATTTGGACAGATTGATGGATGACTGTAAAGATTTCAGCCTATCGCATCCACTTATTGACACTAACTCGCTGTTAGTTTACATCTGTTACATCAAGTTTTTAGTGTACACTTCCTGTCACTGTCTTTTGGCACACATGTACTGCCACCATGGTACCATTTGTGGCTTATTATACGTTGACCTACATAACATATACCACAGAGAGTCAGATTCTGCCTGAGTCAGATACCCGAAAGTTTATTTACAACACTAACAATTTACAAGGCTACAATATCACAAATGGACACTCATAATCTCGGTTCAGTGCTCACCAATGTTACTGACATACAGAAGACATGACAGTGACTCCATTACAAGGAAGAGTGACTGAAGGTGAGGCAGATACTTTTATACTGGAAGGTCACATGTCATCATAACATGCCTTAAAGGCACAGTGTCTGTGTGGTCTGGAATCTATGCCACAGTAAAACATGTGTAAAGCAACAACGTAGAAACAAAGATGTTATAGATGTCCCTGAACTCCAAAGTAAAGTGTTAAAAGGCTGAGGTGGTGTCTGATTTGGTCCAGGAACAAGCATAATGATGTAGCAAGACTGGTGTCAATCGCGACTAGTGTAGACAAAGGATTGAGGAGGTTAGTGGCCATGGGCTGTACAAAGACATTGTTGTGAAGAAACAGTTGAACAGATCAAACTGCAGCTGCCCACTCAGATTTACATATCAGGCATTTGATACACGTACTTTCTCCATAATCGTAGAATCATAGAATCCTTACGATGTGGAAGCAGGCCATCCAGCCCATCAAGTCCACACTGACCCTCTGAAGAGCATCCCACTCAGACTCACCCCATCGTTGTCACCCTGCATTTCCCACGGCTACTCCATAAACCCTTCCTGATGAAGGGCTTATGCTCAAAATGTTGATTCTCCTGTTCCTCGGATGCTACCTGACCTGCTATGCTTTTCCAGCACCACACTCTCGACTATTCCACCTCACCTGCACACCCTGGACGCTAAGGGCAATTTACCATGGCCAATTTTTCTAACCTGCACATTTTTGGACTGTGAGAGGCACCCGGAGCACCCATGCAGATGTACAGAGAATTTGCAAACTCTGCACTGACAGTCTTAAGATCATAAGACATAGAAGTTGGCCATTCAGCCCATCAAGTCTGCATTGCCATTCAATGATATCATGGCTGATCTAATAATCCTTAGCTCACAATCCTGACTTTTCTCAATAACTATTGATTATCCTACTGGTTACAAATCTGTCTATCTCAGCCTTGAACATACTTAACGACCCAGGTTGAACAGCCTTTCATGGTAAAGAATTCCACAGATTCTATACCCTCTGAGAAAAGAAGTTGCTCCTCATTCTCTGGTTTAAATATGTAATACTTTATTCTGACATTATGATCTGGATGAATGGATGGGGGCATTCTAGCAAAGTTTGCCGATGATACAAAGTTAGGTGGACAGGCAGGTAGTACTGAGGAAGTGGGGAGGCTGCAGAAGGATCTAAACAGTTCGGAAGAGTGGTCCAGGAAATGGCTGATGGAATTCAATGTGAGCAAATGCGAGATCTTGCACTTTGGAAAAAAGAATACAAGCATGGACTACTTTCTAAACGGTGAGAAAATTCGTAAAGCCAAAGTACAGAGGGATCTGGGAGTGCTAGTTGAG
>NC_057720.1:14337663-14368003 GCF_004010195.1 Chiloscyllium plagiosum
CTCGGACCCGTGGACACAGCCTTAGAATTAAAGGGGGTAAATTCAGAACAGAAATGCGGAGACATTTCTTCAGCCAGAGAGTGGTGGGCCTGTGGAATTCATTGCCACAGAGTGCAGTGGAGGCTGGGACGCTAAATGTCTTCAAGGCAGAAATTGATAAATTCTTGATGTCACAAGGAATTAAGGGCTACGGGGAGAATGCGGGTAAGTGGAGTTGAAATGCGCATCAGCCATGATTGAATGGCGGAGTGGACTCGATGGCCCGAATGGCCTTACTTCCGCTCCCCTGTCTTATGGTCTTATGGTCTTATGGACATCATGCCATCTGCTCTTTAACTCAGCTACAATAGGAAACAATCTTTCCAAATTTGCCCTGTCAAATTGCCTAACAATTTTACATTGAGTCATAGAGACATAGAGACGTGCAGCACGGAAAACAGACCTTTCGGTCCAACCCGTCTATGCCATCCAGATAAATTGAATTAATATAGTCCCATTTGCTAGCACTTTGCCCATAACCTTCCCAAACCCTTCCTATTCATATACTCATCCAGATGCCTTTTAAATGCTGTAATTGTACCAGTCTCCACCACTTCTTCTGGCAGCTCATTCCATAGACACACCACCCTCTGTGTGAAAATGTTGCCCCTTAGGTCCTTTTTAAATTTTTACCCTCTCACCCTAAACCTATGTCCTCTAGTTCTGGACTCCCTCACCCTGGGGAAAAGACCTTGTCTGTTTACCTTATCTATGCCTCTCATGATTTTATAAACCTCTATAAAGTCACCCCTCAGCCTCAGACGCGTCAGGGAAAACAGCCCCAGCTTGTTCAGCCGCTTCATATAGCTCAAATCCTCCTACCCTGGCAACATCCTTATAAATCTTCTCTGAACCCTTTCAAGTTTCACAGCATCTTTCCTATAGCAGGGAAACCAGTATTGCACACAGTATTCCAGAAGTGGCCTAACCAATATCCTGTATAGTCGTAACATGACTTCCCAACTCATGTACGCAATGCCCTGACCAATAAAGGAAAGCATACCAAATGCCTTCTTTACTATCTAATCTACCTGCAACTCTACTTTCAAGGAACAATGAGCCTGCAGTCCAAGGTCTCTTTGTTCAGCAACACACCCCAGGACCTTACTATTAATTGTATAAGTCCTGCTAAAATTTGCTTTCCCAAAATGTAGCACCTCGCATTTATCTAAATTAAACTCCATCTGCCACTCTTCAGCCCATTGGCCCATCTGATCAAGATCCCATTGTACTGAGATAGCCTTTAGCATTGTCCACTACAGCTCGAATTTTGGTGTCATCTGCAAACTTACGATCTATACGTCCTATGTTCACCCAAATCATTTCTATAAATGACGAAAAGCAGAGGACCCAGCACCAATCCATGTGACACTCCACTGGTCACAGGCTTCCAGTCTGAAAAGTGATCCTCCACCAACACCCTCTGTCTTCTACCTTCGAGCCATTTCTATATCCAAATGGCTAGTTCTCCCTGTATTCCATGTGATCTAACCTTGCCTGTCAGTCTACCTTGAGGAACCTTGTCGAACGTCTTACTGAAGTTCATGTGGATCATGTCCATTGCTCTGCCCTCATCAATCCTCTCCAATCTACATGTTTCAGTTAGGTCTTCTCTCATTCTCTACATTAGGCCCAATCTACTCAACCTTTCCTCCATTCTTGGTATTAATCTGGTGAACCTTCTCTGGACTGCCTCTAACGCCAGTATATCTTTCCTTAGGTAAGCGGCTCTAAACTGTTCTGAGTATTCCAGCTGTGGTCTGACTAGTGTCTTGTGTAGTTTTAGGAACAACTCTCAATCCATTCCCTTTGAAATAATGACCAACAGTCCATATGCACCTCCCTATTACCGGTGAACCAGAATACTAGCTTTTTGTGATTCCAGGCTGAGGACTCCCAATTCCTCTGTTCTGCAGATTTGTGCCGTCTTTCTCCATTTAAACAATATTCAACTCCTCTATTCCTCCTGCCAAATGATCTCTTTCTCTGCACCTTCTCTGTGGCTGTATCACCTTATTCTGCACTATATTCCACTATCCTGATGCACTGTGTATGGTACCATCTGCCTGTATAGCACGCAGAACAGTACTTTTCACTGTATCTCGGTACATGTGACAACAATAATTAAATCAAAAATAAAATCCAAGCAAATAACCTCACAATTCCAATGTTATAAATTAATCCATCAAATTTTGCCGATCCACTATATCCCTATGCTCTTTGTGTCAACCTCACCACTTGTCTTCCCATTTATTATTTTAACGTCATTGCAAACTTTGCTACAGTACATTTAATTTCCATATCCAAATCATTAACACACATCGTAAATAATTGTTAACCCAGTACTAATCCTGTGACATTCCACTAATTATAGGTTGCCATCCTGAAAATGCCTGCTTTATCCCACCTCTCTGTCTTCTATTAGTTAGGCAATCCTCTAGCCATGCTAATATACTCCAAGACCATGGAGTAAATCTTACCTTATTAAGTAGCCTAATGTGTGATACCTTATCAAACACATTTCAAAAAATCCAAATATATTACACCCATGGCTTCCCCCTTTATCTATCCTGCTTTTTACAACCTCAAAGAATTCCAATAAATTTGTCAGGCGTGATCTGCCTTTCATGAAGCCATGTGGATTCTATTTGATCATATTATGCATTTGTAAATACTCTGCCAATACACTCATTATAGTAGAGTCTAATATTTTCCTGCAGGTCAGGCAGCATCCAGGGAACAGGAGAATCGACGTTTCGGGCATAAGCCCTTCTTCAGGAAGGGCTTATGCCCGAAACGTCGATTCTCCTGTTCCCTGGATGCTGCCTGACCTGCTGCGCTTTTCCAGCATTACATTTTCAGCTCTGATCTCCAGCATCTGTAGACCTCACTTTCTCCTCTAATATTTTCCTAACAGCAGACGTTAAGCTAACTAATTTACAGTTGTTTGCTTTTGTCTCCTTCCCTTTCTAAATAAAGAGGTTACATTGGCGGTTTTCCAATCCTCTGGGACTTTTCCAGAATCTAAGAATTCCTCGAAGATCAGTGCATCCACTATCTCTGTTGCTATTTCCTTTAATCTCTAAGGATGCATTCCTTCATCTACAGAGGATTTATCCAGCTTTAGCCGCATTAGTTTCCTTAGCACTTTTTCTTTAGTGATAGTTACTGCATTTATTCCCTCTCTTCCTTTTGCCCTTGAATATTTAGTCATTTTGGGATGCTATTAGTGTCTCGATGGAGAGGAGAATTTTGGAAGTTGAATATAAATAGGGCAAGTAGGACATGAAAATTCACTGGGAAATAATGAAGCTGTCGCTCAATGGAAAGAAGTTGCTGTATAAGCTTTGAGTGAAACATTGAGTACACTTTTCTCGTCATTGAGTATCTGATTTTTGTTTTCAATTTCCCAGCTTTCTTGCATCTGTCATGCCTAATCAGGGAGTGGCAAACTCAACTTTATTGGAGCATGAGATGTGAAGCCATAGACAACCAGAGATTGTGATTCTTCTACTCCTTGGATATTGCTTGACCTGCTGTGCTTTTCCAGCACCACACTCTTGACAGAGATTTTTTTAGATTAGATTACTTTACAGTGTGGAAACAGGCCCCTCGGCCCAACAAGTCCACACTGACCCGCTGAAGCGCAACTCATCCAGACCCCCACTCCCCCACATTTACCCCTTCACCTAACGCTACGGGCAATTTAGCATGGCCAATTCACCTAAGCTACACATTTTTGGACTGTGGGGGGAAACCAGAGCACCCGAAGGAAACCCACGCAGACACGGGGAGAATGTGCAAACTCCACACAGTCAGTCGCCTGAGGCAGGAATTAAACCCGGGTCTCTGGCGCTGTCAGGCAGCAGTGCTAACCACTGTGCCACTGTGCCGCAGGGATTCTTTTTCCACTGCCATCAAGTCTTTATAAATATGAAGGGAAATTAAGGTTAAGCAAGCAATTATTTACAGTATTTAGATGGAATGGAATCTGTGGTTTACACTGGAATCCTTTGCCTGACTACCCTTCCTCTTGATGAGGCCTCTACCCAAAGATACCCTTTATTATTCTAGACAGGGTCCATTGAAGATGGAGGCTCCAGCACAAATGATCAAGCTCCCCTGCTCAGTGTCCAGCGTCACTATTGCCTTCTGACGCTAGAAGTTCCATTACACAACATTCTTCAAAGTAAAGTTACACCTAGTCAAACATCCTTTGATTCCGTTATTGGGGATCCCAACCCTAGGGTAACTCAGGCTACATGCCTCTGGTCTGATACCAGAGATGAATGTCATTCTAGTACTATACTTCAAATATTTCTATTTAATATTTACAGTCTTATTTCAAATGATTCAGTGGCAAAATAATTAAAGACAGAATAATAGACAAACTTTAATAATGGAATTTACAGAGATTTACAGGACCATGAGGGGCATAGATAAGGTGAATACCAGAGGGTTTTTTTCTTCACGTAGGGGTGTTCAAACTAGAGGGCATATTTTTAAGGTGAGACAAGAAAGATTTAAAAAGGACATGAGGGGCAACGTATTTACCCAGAGAGTGGTTAGCGTGTGGAATGGACTGCCTGAGGAAGTAGTGAATGCAGGTACAGAGACATTTGGAGAGACATTTGGATAAGTACATGAATGAAAAATGTTTGGAGGGATAGGAGCCAAAAGTAGAGAGGTGGGACTAGTTTCTGTTGAGAACATGGTCAGTGTGGACTACTTAAACCAAAGGGTCTGTTTCAATGCTATATGACTCAATGACTCTGATTCTAATCAACACCTAAATTGAAAACACAGTTAAATGTCAGAATATAACAAATGGTATGCTTGGCTTCATCGGACGGGGTATTGAGTATAAGAGCTGGCAGGTCATGTTAAAATTGTAGACATTGGTTCGGCCGCATTTAGAATACTGTGTACAGTTCTGGTCGCCACATTATCAAAAGGATTTGGACGTTTTGGAGAGTGTGCAGAGAAGGTTTACAAGGATGTTGCCTGGTATGGAAGGTGCAAGCTGAAGAGAGGTTGAGTAGGTTAGGTTTGTTTTCATTAGAAAAAAGGAGATTGAGTGGGGACCTGATTGAGGTTTACAAAATCATGAAGGGTATAGACAGGGTAGCTAGAGATAAGCTTTTTCCCAGGGTGAAGGATTCAATAATGAGAGATCACGCTTTCAAGGTGAGAGGTGAAAAGTTTAAGGGGGATACACACAGCAAGTACTTTACACAGAGGGTGGTGGGTCTGGAACGCATTACCAGCAGGGATAATAGAGGCAGGCACGGTAGATTCATTTAAGATGCGTCTGGATAGATGCATGAGGAGGTGGGGAGCAGAGAGATACAAATGCTTAGGAATTGGGCGACAGGTTTAGACAGTACATTTGGATTGGCTCAGGGTTGGAGGGCCGAACGCCCTGTTCCTGGGCTGTAAATTTTCTTTGTTCTTTCTTTGTAAATGGAATGATACAATTAAATGTAATGAGTGATTTTGCTTTCCTCGGCATGTGAGGGAAGATGGAGTTGAGGCCAGGTATCAGCCAGAATCTTAATGAATGGCAGAACAGACATAAAGAACAGTTTATTCCTGTTTTGATTTCTTAGTTAGAAATCACACGACACCAGGTTATAGTCCAACAAGTTTATTTGAAATCACAAGCTTTCGGAGTGCTGCTCCTTCATCAGGTGAAGTCCACTGGAAGCTTGTGATTTCAAATAAACCTCACCTGATGTTATTTGACTTCTAACCTTGTCCAACATTGGCGCCTCCACATCTGGATTTCTTAGTGATTCGGGAGACACCAAAAAGGTGATATTTATTGCCAGCCCCAGATAGCCTGCAGAAGATAGTGATGGGCATTCCTCTTGGCTATGTGCTCAGTCACTTCAGATAGCAATTACAATCATGCTATAAGAAGGATAGAAAGAGAGGCAAGGAGGACAGGGAGTGGTGGTTTTGATTAAGGAAAACATTGCAACTGTAATTGGAGAGAATATTTCTGAGGGACTGTTCAGTGAAAATACATGGGTTGAAACTGAAAATAAGAATGGGGCAATCACTTTGATGAGATCGTATAATATACCCCTCAATACTCAGAGTGAAATTGAGGAAGAAATATTTAGAGTTAGAGGTTGTAATAATAGGAGATTTAAATTTTCCAAACATTGACTGTGACTACCACAGTGTTAAAGGTTTGGATGGTGAGGAACTTGTTAAATGTGCTCAAGAAAAACTTTCTTTATCAGTATGCAAATATTCCTACTAGAAAAGGAGCAAAATTTGATCTTCTCTTGGAAAATAAGGCAGGGCAAGTGACTGAAGTGTTAGTAAGGGAACACTTTGTGACTAGGGATCATAATTCTATTAGTTTGTAACAGTTAAAATTCTTAATTGGAAAAAGGCAAGTTTTAATGGCATGAAACAAGACCTTTCAAAAGTTGATTGGAGTAGACTGTTCACAGGTAAAGGGACAACTGACAAGTGGGAGCATTTCAAAAGTGTGATAATGAGAGTTCAGAGTTATTACATTCCTGTTAGAGTGAAAGGTAAGGCTGGTAAGATTATGGAACAATGGATGAATAAAGATATTGAGGTTCTAGTCAAGAATTAAAAAGAATCAAATATTAGATACAGACAACAGGGATCAAATGAATCTCTTGATGAATATAAAGAGTATAGGGATGTTCTTAAGAGGGAAATCAGGAAGGCACAAGGGGATATGAAATAGCCTGAGCAGATAAGCTTAAGGATAATCCAAAGAGATTCTACAAATATATTAAGAGCAAAAGAACAATTAGAGAGGAAGTAGTGCCCCTTAAAGATCAAAGAGTTCATCTTTGTGTTGAATCTCAGGAGAAACATTAAATGATTATCTCGCATCAGTTTTTGCTGCGGAGAAAGAAATGTAGACTAGAGAACACAGGGAAAGGCTGTAAGGAAAAACCTGGTAACTATAGACCTAAGAGTTTGTCTTTTGTGGTGAGTAAGTTGTTGGAGATGTTTCTGAAATATAGGATTTACATGCATTTGAAGAGGCAAGGAATGTTTAGGGACAGTCAGCATGGTTTTGTCTGAGGGAATTCATGTCTCATATTGAGTTTTGAAGTAACCAAAAAGATTGATGAGGGCAGAGCAGTAGATGTTATTTATTTTGATTTTAGTGAAGCATTTGATAAGGTTCCACATGTAGACTAATTAATAAAGTTAGATCACATGGGATTCAGGGTAAGCTTGCCAATTGGATACAAAATTGGTGTTATGCTTGGAGATAGAGGGTGGTAGTGGAGGGGTACGTTTTGGACTGGAGGTCTGTGACTAGCAGTGTTCCACGGGGATTCATGCTGAGTCCACTTATGTTTGTCATTTATATAAATGGCTTGGATGAGAATATAGGAGGCATGGTTTGTAAGTTTGTGAATGACACCAAAATTGGCAGGATAGTAGACAGTAAAGAAGATTATGGATTAGTGGTGCTGGAAGAGCACAGCAGTTCAGGCAGCATCCAAGGAGCAGCGAAATTGACATTTCACCTGAGATTACAAAGAGATCTTGATCAATTGGTTTGAGGAGTGGCAGATGGAGTTTAGTATGGATAATTGGGAGGTCTTGAGCTATAGTAAAACAAACAAGGACAGGACTTATACAATTAATGGTAGGGCCCTTGATAGAGTAGAACAGAGAAACCTCGGGGTTCAGGTACATAATTCAGGTAGATAGGATGTTAAGAAGGCATTTAGCATGCTTGCCTTCATTACGCAAAACATTGTGTGTGGGAGTTGAGGTTGTCTGGGATATTGGTGAGGTCTCTTCTGGAGTACTGTGTGCAGTTCTGGTAACCCTGTTATAGAAAGGATATTATTAAACTGAAGAGGGCTCAGAAAATGTTTACCAAGATGTTGCTGGGAATGGAGAGTTTGAGTTATAACAATAGGCTGGGACTTTTTTCATTGGAGCATATGAGGTTGAGGGGTGACCTTACAGAGGTTTCTAAAATAATTGGAGGTATAGATAAGGTGAATAGCAAGGATCTTTTCCCTAAAGTGAGGGAAAATTCAAAAATTGAAAACCAGCCGGCATATTTTTAAAGTGGGAAGAGAAAGAATTAAAAATGACATGACGGACAATGCTTTTACACAGAGAATGGATAGTGTGTGATATGAATTACCAGGGAAGTGGTTGGCGCAGGTACAGTTACAGCTTTTAAAAGACATTTGGATAAGTACGTGATTAGAAAAGGTTTGGAGGAATAGTGGCCAAATGCAGACAGGTAGGAGTGGTTTAGTTTGGGAACATGGTTGGCGTGGACTAGTTGGATTGAAGGGTGTATTTCTATGTTGTATGAATCTATGGCTGCATAATATGGGAAAGCAGGCACAAATAGGCCAGGCAGGGTTAGGGTGACAGGTTCCCTTCATTTTCAGACATTACTGAACCAAATGGGTTTTGACAACAATCTAGCAGGTTTTAATATCCCCCCGGAGGTAGCCTGCAGAAGGACAATAATTAATGGATTTAATTCCATAATTTGCCACACAGGGGTTTGAATTCATAACTATCAGTTACTAGACCAATATACTGTGGTACCCACAGGCAAGTAAAGAAGGTGCTTCCAACAGCATTTATGGCCCTGTGCCATATAACAATATCCTTATTACTACATACCGGAAAGTACACACTGTATAACTTTCCTTTGCACAGTATTCTTCAACAGATCTTCTCAAAACATATTATAATGGTCTCAGTAATTTAGAACTATTAACCACTGTTGAAGTGCAACAACCAATTAAGGCTATGGAGGATTCAAGAAGTGTCCAGTCATGGTAAATTAGGGGCAACTTGTTGAAAGAGCTAGTCCTTTCCTGTTTGTCATTTGCAAGGTGGTAGAAACAGCAATGCAATAAATGACCAGATCAATTGTCTTAGCAATGTTGGTTGAAGAAACAGGTATAAACATTGCCCATGATGCTTGAAACATTCCCCTTCAAATACCACCCTGGGATATTCAACATCGATCTCAGGAATCTCGGTTTCTTCCCTCATGTGAAAGCCAGCATCTCCTTAAGGGAAGCTCTTTCATTCCTACACTGAAGGGGGTCAGTCATGAGTTGAATTCTGTCGCGAAACGTGAACTTGGCATCAAAAGCAAGGGATGTTCCAACTAAGCCTGCATTGAAGCTAAACCAAATTTCTGAAGCTTTGTTCCCCTCTTCAACCAAAACAAACCTGTCCTCTTTTCATTGATTGGCTTCATCCACCTCCAACATCTCATCGCCAGAAATTAGAGAAAACATTTTCTTAGTGGTTTGCTGTATCTCTATACCTAGCAACAAAAAGGATTTCATCCTCAAAGATTTTCCCTCTTCAGTAAGAATTAGCTATTCTTTAAAAATCTAATAATGCTGCTCATTTCAATCACCTCCTTTTATATCTTAACGTTCAATGCCTCTACCCTTTAAATTCTACCTTATGTCCTTTCTTACTACTGACTTCCCACTTTTCCTGAAGGAAGTTTTTTTTTCATTCAATGATCGGATGTGGGTATCACTGGCTGGCCAGCATTTATTGCCAGCCCCGAGTTGCTCTTGAGAAGGTGATGGTGAGCTGCCTTCTTCAACTGTTGCAGTCCACCTGCTGTGGGTTGACCCACAATGCCCTTAGGCAGGGAATTCCAGGATTTTGACCCAGTAACACTGAAGGACCGGTGATGTATTTCCAAGTCAGGATGATGACTGGCTTGGAGGGGAACTTGAAGGTGGTTCCATGTATCTGCAGCCTTTGTCCCCCTAGATGGAAGTGGTCGTGGATTTGGAAGGATCTTTGATTAATTTATATAATGCATCTCATAAACAGTACACACTGCTGCTACTGAGCATCAGTGGTGGAGAGAGTAAATGTAGTGAATGTGGTGCCTATCCAGCAGATAATAGCAAGCTTCTTGAGTGTTGTTGAATTTGCACCCATCCAGGCAAGTGGAGAGAATTCCATCACATTCCAACATGTGACTTAGAGTCATAGAGTCATAGAGATGTATAGCATGGAACAGACCCTTCGGTCCAACCCGTCTTGACCCCAGGGAAAAGACTTTGTCTATTATATCCTATCCATGCCCCTCATAATTTTGTAAACCTCTATAATGTCACCCCTCAGCCTCTGACGCTCCAGGGAAAACAGCCCCCCAGCCTGTTCAGCCTCTCCCTGTAGCTCAAATCCTCCAACCCTGGCAACATCCTTGTAAATCTTTTCTGAACCCTTTCAAGTTTCACATCTTTCCAATAGGAAGGAGACCAGAATTGCACGCAATATTCCAACAGTGGCCCAACCAATGTCCTGTACAGCCGTAACATGACCTCCCAACTTCTGTACTCAATACTCTGACCAATAAAAGAAAGCATACCAAACTTGGAGGAAGCTCCTCTATGAAGAGACACAAGTCTTTGAGAATAGCCATCAGGAAGACGAAGTACGGATAAGAAACCAGGGAAGGGAATGCCAATGGACTGAAGGCTAAGGACCAATTCCACCTCCCAGAAAAACCTGACAAGTGTGTGGGTGGAGATGCAGTTCAAGGGTTGGGCTCATCATCCACACAAGGACCCACAGAACCCAATGAGCAGTGACAGGGAATTTCCAAGGTGCGCAATCATAGTGATTGACGGTGATGGAAATCATAGGAGAATCAAAGAAATGTTATCCCTGGGGTGGGTCAGTTCAAAACTAGGGAGCATATTTTTAAGGTGAGAGGAGAAAGATTTAAAAGCGAAATAAGGGGCAGCTTTTTCACACAGAGGGTGATTTGTGTTTGGAATGAATGGCTAGAGGAAGTGGTATATGCAGGTACAGTTACAAAATTTAAAAGACATTTGGACAGGTACGTGAATAGGAAAGGTTTACAGGCTAAACGCAGGCAAATGGGACTCGTTTAGTTTGGGAAACTTGGTCAGCAGACATGTTGGACTGAAGGGTCTGCTTCCATGCTGTGTCACTCTGTGACTCACTAGTTGAGTGTAAGTGGATAGCTAAATTTTTTTAAGTTGGGAATTAATTTTCCTCTGCAACCATTCCGAAGCCATGAGCAGCTGCTCAGAATTTAGAATAAATACAGGAGGAGGTCTTTCTGCTCCTCAAGCCTATTCCACCACTCAATGAGATCGTGGTTAATCTGCAGTCTAACTCTCACTCCCTTCTTTGCTTCATCTCCCTTAATTAACAGGCTTACTTTTAAAACAAAACAGGGCACATCAAAATGATGAAAGGCTTTGATAGAGCACTTAAGTTCCCAGTGGCAGAAAGATCAGTAACCAATGGCAACAGATTGAAGGTAATTGGCAAGAGAACCAAGGGGTTCTAATTAGTAAAATTATTTTTACACAGTGAGATGTCATGATCTGGAATGCACTGTCTGAAAGGATGGTGGATTGAGTCGCAACTTTCTCAAAGAGAATTGAATAAATACTTGAAGGGGAAAAATTAAACCACTTTTGTCAAATAATTGGAAGAAAGAAAAGTTCTGCTGGGCCTATAGTCACAAAAAGCATCCTCATAAACAAATGTCGAACAAAGTTGCCGAAAGCCCATCAAGGCAAAGGAGGGTTGTTTTCAGGTTTGCTGTGTATGCAGTAACCCAATGGAAGAGCTAGACTGCTCAATGTAGCAACTGCTCAGCTTTTATCCCATTGAAACCAAAAATCAGATTTGGGGTCTTGGGAGGGAACCTTCACAGCTTTGAGTTGTATTTATCCTTCATTAAAACAAGACGGATTATCTGTGTTTTTAGTTTCACGTTGCTGTTTGTGGAAGCTTCCTATGCACATTATGCTGCTGCATTTCCCACCTCATAGCAGTGACTACACTTTGAAGAAGTTCTTAATTGATGGCTAAGTGCTTTGGATGTCCAATTGAGAAGAAATGAGATGTATAAAAGCAAGTCTATTCTTTTTATATTAATATCTAATTGCGTTAGAGAAGTGCTCTATAGATCCTTATTGTGATATTTAAAGGGCTTAACATCTCTACAGGACAGCTAAAGATTGGAATGTCTGCACAGGTGCTCAAACTGCTTTGATGTAAACACTTGCACATCCATTCCCACCTTATCGTACCTTAGCGTGTCTCTCAGAAATGCCTCAAAGCACTTCAACACAATACATCATGAAGGTCACTAACACAGCATATGAATAACATCGATAATTATTGCCCACACAGAAAGTTCTCACAAACGGGGGGGCGGGGGGAAAACCATGGCTCACTGGAGAGCATTGCTGCCTCACACCATCAAGGACCTGGGTTTGGTTCCACTGTCCGGTGACTCTCTGTATGGAGTTTGCACATTCGCACTGTGTCAATGTGGGTTTCTCCCCACAGTTCAAAGATGTGCAGGTTAGGTGGATTAGGCCATGTGGATTGCCTCTAATGTCCAGCAATGTGTAGGCTAGGTGGATTGGCCATGGCAAATGCAGAATTTACAGGCATTGAGTGGGATGCTCTTTAGACTTGATGGGCTGAATGGCCTACTCTGCACTGTAGAGATTCTATGAACAGCATTGGGACAAACGACCAGTTCATCTATTTTTGGCAGTGACACTTAAATAGTAAATGCTGGCCACACTTGAAGAGAAACCCACAACTCCAACAGGAATCTTACAGCTATAAATGTTGGATTGAAAAATGTTGCGCTCTATTTGATTGCTTTGAAAGTGCTGTCAACATGGTGGAAACAAGAATTCATCTTCCTTGTGGCAGTGGTACAGCTGGCATCGTTTGGGGCACTGTGGCATGAAGGAGAAAAAGACAGGAGCGGAGTAGAAGAGAGAATGGAGCAATTACAGGTCAAGCTGAACAAAACCTATTTACTCTGCAGGCTTGTGAGTATTTTCAATTGTCTATAATTCTGGTTGTTCTAAAAAAAAGCAAGCTGACATTTTGACTATGACAAATTATGCTGAAAACTGGGGAATAATTCTAATGCCTGAGCAAAACATAAAGGATTTGTAAACCAGTCGAGGTCAAAGTGTATAAGGAACAAAGTGGGTTTGAGGCGCAGTGAAACGCACCCATTTCTCTTTAAGGAAAGAACTTCTTACCAAGAAAGTCATGATGTGGAGGTGCCGATGTTGGACTCAAGTGGACAAAGTTAAAAATCACACAACACCAGGTTTATTTGGAAGCACTAGCTTTCGGAGCGCTGCTCCTTCATC
Organism: Chiloscyllium plagiosum; assembly: GCF_004010195.1. NCBI lineage: Eukaryota > Metazoa > Chordata > Chondrichthyes > Orectolobiformes > Hemiscylliidae > Chiloscyllium > Chiloscyllium plagiosum. Next base: position 14,350,902 of record NC_057720.1, read on the forward strand.
AGGTGGTTGTGGAGTATAAGATCGTAGGACACAGAATTTAGAGCAAAAGTTTACAGTAACTGAAATTATATATTGAAAAAGACCTGGATTGTTTAAGACTAGTCAAGTGAAGTAGTGAGAAGTGGTGGGGGGGGGGGAAGAACAAGGAAATCTGTGACTGACTTTGTAAGCAAATATCAATGATAACCCATTACCATTAGACCAGGTCGTTTCCAAAATATAATCTCAGTTACTTCACACTGTAAACTTTCGCTATACATTCTGTACCTTACGATTTTATACTCCACAACCACCTGATGAAGGGGCAGTGCTCCAAAAGCTAGTGCTTCCAAATAAACATGTTGGACAATAACCTGGTGTTGTGTGATTTTTAACTTGTACCAAGAAGGTGGAAGATTCAGTAAACGAGTAAATATATGAAACCAAAAGAGAAAATGCTGCAAAATCTCAGCAGGTCTGGCACCATCTGTAAGGAGAGAAAAGAGCTGACATTTTGAGTATAACTGACCCCTTGTCAAAGCTGTCAGCTTTGACAAAGGGTCAGTTATACTCGAAACGTCAGCTCTTTTCTCTCCTTACAGATGCTGCCAGACCTGCTTAGATTTTCCAGCATTTCTCTTTTGGAGTAAATGTATAATATGAGAGATGACTGGTGATAGCCATCCCACTAAATGAGATGTCAAATGCAAAACCTTTCCACCCTTGGAATTGGATAAAAGGCAGAAATTTTAAAAAACTGTGCTCACAACACTGAGTATTGCAAATATTTGATCTTGTTTATTCCCATTTGTGAATGCACCCTTGTTTACCTGTGAGTGCATGTACAGATTCTATCTGTGCATGAGTGCATGCATGCATGTGTGTGTATGTACATGCATATGTATCTGTACGTTTACACTCATCAATATCTAAAGTTATTATGTTAGATTATTATCAGGAACATTTTCACTCATTGGTCTGTCCTAGCACCTCACTCTGGATGAGACAAATGCATCCAGTAGCTCTGGCACTAACCAGTAACAGGGATCTTCAAGTTCGATACACAAAAGGAACTTCAACTCCATACATGTTAGCAGCTTCCCTATGCATTCAGGCCATTGGTCAGCTTCTGGGTTTTCTTTTGTAGTTGCCTGTAGTCTGTTTTTTACAACTGATTTGCACCATCCACTCATAATGTCTTTCCTGGTGCTGACACTGCTTTCAATCACCTTCAAAAGCAGTTGTACTGCAGTCGTGGATGGTCTTTAGTGGGTTTGTTCATTGGAGGATGGAGAGGAACAGCCAAGGGATATAACTCCACAGAGGCCAATACTCTGTTACGATGTCACCCTGTATTTACACATTCTCACCTATGTCATGTCCAACAAGGAAAGCCTCACCTAGCTTTCTCCGCCATGCCTATGCAATTAGGTCTTAAAACAGAAGCCTGGTATTTCAACCTAGTTGCTCTTTCCAAGTTACAATGCGCGTGTGTATCCAGGTTCGACCCCAGGGTGACTGTCTGTGTTGAGTTTGCGCATTCTCCCTGTATCTGTGTGGGTTTCCTCCCACAATCCAAAAATGTACAGGTTAGGTGGATTGGCCAGCTAAATCGCCCATAGGGACCAGGGATGTGCAAGCCAGGTGGATGAGCGGTGAGAAATGTAGGGTTACGGGGATAGAATGGGAAGGGGGCGGGGTGGGTCTGGGTGGGATGCTGTTTGGAGGGTCAGTGTGGACCTAATGGGCCAAATGGCCTGCTTCCAAATTGTCAGGATTCTATAATTCCAAGAAAAGTCCTTGACTTTAGGACTGCCACTTCAGAGTTACCTCCCATTTTCTAACATTCCCCTTTTAATATGTCAGCCAAGGCTCCCCAGTTGGACCAGATTAACAGCCCCAATCAGGGAACTCATATTCTATGAGGCCCAGCTTGCCTTCCTCATTGCAATCACTTCAGTGGGATCATTTGTTCCATATCAAAACTAGATAAGTATTATAAGCAAATTAAGTATTAATTTAGATATTAATGTTGAAATGGTTTGGTTTGGGGTTTTGCTGTGGGCTGACCTAGAATCCCTCTGTTCAGGATTTGTTCTGTGTGAGGATATGCAATTGCCTTCACTCAAGTGGTGTTCCCCAAGCTCAGTCAGACTGGTGAGGGTGTCCACTTCCATTGGAAAACCCTGCAACTCATTTGCTCCACTTGCCTCATTTTCTAATGATAAAGGCTGTTTGAAGTCCAGTTGGGCTTCAGCAAGTAGGTGCATAGTTGCATCATCAATCCCAGGTACCAAATGATCTCTAAGTGACTTATTAAGGGTTAAACCAAAGTCACAGTCTTCTGCCAGTCATCTTAACCTCATCAAAATCCCTGATATGGGTTCACCTGGTTCTCGAATTGCCAACTAAAAACAACAGCTTCTCAGAATTAGAGGAAGTTTGCGGGTCATAATATTTCTTAACTATGGAAGTTAGTTATGGAAAGGTGTTAGTATATGGTGCCTCAGGGAAAGTTAGGCTCTTAATAACCAAGAAAGCTGCGGGTCCACAGGTTGTCAGGAGAATTACTTGTTACTTTTCATCTTCTTCAATGTCATTTGCCCAGAAGATTTAACGCATTCTTTCCACATACTGGGCCCAGTTCCGAATGATGGTGTCGAACAAGTTAAGGTTCCTAGACAACAGCATGATGTAAAAAATTCTTACCCAATTCAAAGACAAATGTTGTGAGTGAGTTTCTTCAGGATCATGCTTTACCCTCAACGCCACTGGAATAACTCCAAGTCAACCTTTATTTACACAAGTGGTAGGTGCCTGGAATGCGTTGCCAGCAGAGGTAGTAGAGGCAGGCACTGTAGATTCATTTAAGGTATATCTGGACAGATGCATGACTAGATGGGGAGCAGAGGGATGCAGATCCTTAGGAATTGGACGATAGGTTTAGACAGTGGATTTGGATCGGCTTAGGCTTGGAGTGCCGAAGGGCCTGTTCTTGGGCTGTAAATTTTCTTTGTTCTTTGTTATGTACGGCCATCGACTTTAGTACTGCTTCATTCAGATCTATGCACCAGCATGTCACTATGTCTGATGCTCCCCTTTTTTAATCTGTCAACCAGGACTCCCTGATTGGACCAGATTAACAACCCCAATCAGGGAACTCATGTTCTATGAGGTCCAGCCGGCTGAACTTATATACCCAAGATGATAGGAGACAGTACGAGCATTTGGGTGAAGAGGGAGGAGGAGTGTAGCATAAGAGCAGCAGTCCAAAGCCACAGGGGGAGCTTGAGGAAATAGATACACTATCTGAAGCTCACAGAGGGTCAATATCCCTCAATGATCACAGGGGTTGTGACCATAGTAAGTATCTTGTGGAGGTCTGGTGTGACAGGTGTCCAACAGTGGAATCTTGTGCTATTCCCAGAAGCGAGCAGCAAGGCTGCAGTGAAATTTAATTTTGCAAGAGGCCCAAAGTCAGGATACAAAGAGCAGAATGAAAGTTTGCAATTAAGTTCTCAGAACTTTAAAGGTGGGTCAAAAAAATCCTGATGGTAATCATTGGGAAGCTTCTTTGCATGTATTGCATGTTTGTTAAATCACCGAGTTGCCCCTTCTCAATAAAATTCTCCATTGGTAAATACCAGAGGATAAAATATTGGTCTGAAAGAATCCAGTCAAATGCTTTTCTGGTTGCTATCCAATTCACACCATCAATTCCCTCGCCACTGATTGTTTGTTTACCATTTACATATATTTATATATATATATATCTAGTCAAATTCTCACTCAATTACCCACAATTAACATATAATCATCACTTGTTCCTTATTTCCATTTGGCCCCAGGCATTCCCTGCAGAGACTACTGGAAAATAGCATCTGCAAGCAAGCAATACATGTCTTCTGATTCCCAACACCATATAAGAGGCGTAAAGCAGGCGAAGTACTGGATCGGATGGAGATTAGGGGAGTAGCTGTACATTCTCCTTTTTGGGCTATGCCAGATAATGATTGAGATCATGTGACAGAAGTCTAAATTGTATGTGACAGGGAAGGAGGCAAGATTGTAATGCGTACAGGTCAAGAAAGCTGATTAAGGATGGAGGTCCATTCATTGAAAGGAAATTGCCATCTGTACATATATGCACGTACAAATGGATGCAGATACCCACACACACACATGCAGAGAAACATTTATGTGTGCACTTGTACACAGATTAATATGCACATGTGCACACAAACATAAACAAGCACACATGCACTTTACACCAATACACTCATGCAGATACACATGTGCATAAATGGGCACATATATGCACACAGGACTTGAGTGATTGTATTTTGTTTTTAACGCCAATTACCTATTGTCTTATGGTCATATGCAGCCAGTTCAGAATGCATGGCATGAGTGAAGTCAATTGTTGCCATGTAAGAGTGACCCTGTGCGCAGTTTGTAAAGAATAGCTCTCCACCCACCTGAGGCTGCTGTCATTTGATGACTGATGTCTGAAGAATTACAGTTTGTCAGGAAATCCGAAGCCTCACACAGCCCAATCATGTCCTCCAAGATGAACAATAAGATCAACAAAAAAAATTCAGATCTACCTCTTCACAACTGGGAGAATTTCCCCCTCTCCCAAAACCTGAGACCCCTACTTCTCTCCCCTCCATGTTAGGACTAAACCAGTTTGTTGTTAATTCATCAGAATTGGAAGCTTGTGCCTGTTTGCATGTGGCATTGTATATAAATATGTCCCCATGGGCCGCTTTTGTCAGGGACACAGGGAATTTCATTTCAATGCCAAGGAGGAGAATCCAAAACAATGTGAATCTCGCATAAAATCTCCTGTGATGAGAAAATCACATTAATTCTTGTGGCACTTGGGTAACAATTTAAATCCCTGCCATTTAACTGGAATAAACAAGATCTTGTTTCATTTGAATCTGGAAATGAAATGAGCTTTGGGTATTGGACTGAAATAAAATGAATAAAGTCTTTGCAGAATTTCAACCACTTATTAACTGCCATTATGTTTGTATGCTGAGGTGGAGGGGGGGGGGGTGGTGATAAATGAAAAATGGGCACTCTCAGGCAAATAAATACATTTTAAAATCCTTCCTGTTTATAATACACCAACTAAAAAAAATAGACTTTTCAAAAGACTCAATGGATATTTTTGCTAATGAGAAATTCAATTTTCACTGGAGTTCACTAAAAACATTCTCTTTGCTGCACTCAGTTTAAATGTGAAGAAACTTGAGTAACTTATTATAAATTACTTCTACCATAAACTTGCAGCTCTATCTCCGTATCTATTAATTTCCTCAGAACCCAAAATGTTATTGTCCTCTAACTTGAGTACACTCAAAGATGGTGAACTCGTAGATCTATGAGGTAAAGAGCAAACTTTTATTTCTTTTAGTGTCGGATCCTTTTAGTAATAGAAAACCATTCTCTTCAATGTTAAAAATCACACACACCAGGTTATAGTCCAACAGGTTTAATTGGAAGCACTAACTTTGGGAGTGACGTTCCTTCATCAGGTGATAGTGGAACATAAGACATAGAATTTATAGCAAAAGGTTATGTCATGCGGCTGAAATATATAAAACAAACTTAGATTAAATCTTTCATCTTTTAGCATTGTTTTGCCTCATTTCGGTTCATTAATATGTAAATCCCAGAACTCCTTTTAAGTCATATTCTCAAGATAACTCCAAGTTTTCTAACAAAAGGTGTCATCTCAGCTCAGACAATGCTTTAAAGGTGTGAGGTTAAAGTCTGTCTGTGTCCCAATCTTGAGTCAGACTGGTTTTATTTTTAAAGTGTGCTTTACAGAATCTTACATGAATTGACTGTACATTATGTATTTTCGAACAAAATAAAATATAATTCTGCAAATACATTCACCCCATAAATGTGTGTGTGTGTGTGCGCGTGCGCGCAGGAGAGACAGAGTGTGTGTATGTGAGTGTGTGCATGTGGGTGTGAGTGCATGTGAGAGAGTGTTTGTATAAGTGTGGTAAAGTATGTGTGTGAGTGTGATGGGGTATAAGCCTGTGAGAGGATGCAAGCGTGCTTGGGTGTGAGTGTGGGGAGTGTATGTGTGTACATGTGAGAGAGAGCTTGTGTATGAGAGAGGGTCTGTGTTAGTGTGTGTATGTGTGTGTTTTTCTATGGGAGTGAATGTATAGTGCAGTGGGGCCACCTGTAGTGTGAACAAGACTTAACCTAAGTTTGTTTAATATATTTCAGCCGCATGACACTGTAACCTTTTGCTATAAATTCTGTGTCTTATGGTCCTGCTCCACAACCACCTGATGAAGGAGCAGCACTTCGAAAGCTGGTGCTTCCAAATAAACCTGTTGGACTATAACCTGGTGTTGTTTGACTTTTTAACTTTGTCCACCCCAGTCCAACACCGGCACCTCCAAATCATGCTGTGCAATGGGCATTGTTTTGCATGGCCTTCCTTGGTCAAAGCTGAAACTTTATTGCTGGAACAGCACAGCAGGTCAGGCAGCATCTAGGGAACAGAAGATTCGACGTTTCGGGCACAAACCCTAGGCCAACAAAGTAAACAACATTTGGAGAAAATAACATCGAAGCTATCAGGAATCACCTTATTTTTGACTCTTTCATCTCACTATAACCAAATTTTATCCCTTCTTTTGGTTCTTTTATAACATGTGGACCTGGCTAGCTACAGTCAGCATTTATTGGCCATCTGTAATTATCCTGGAACGGTTGGTGAGCTGCCTTATTAATACACCACAAAGATGCAAGGAAAGTAGGTCTTGGATTTTGACTGCAGCGAAGAAGGAACAACAATATGTTGTTGCAGCATAGTAGCTCAGTGGTTAGCTCTGCTATCTCACAGCACAGAGGATCTGGGTTCGATTCCAGACTTGGGTGATTGTCTATGTGGAGTTTGCACATTCTCCCCGTGTCTGCATAGGTTTCCTCCCACAGTCCAGGATGTGCAGGTTAGGTAGATTGGTCATGCTAAATTGCCCATAGTGTGCAGACTAGGTGGATTAAACCTGGGACATGTGAGATTACAGGGATAGGGTAGGAGGTGTGTCTGGGTGCAATGCTGTTCGGAGGGTTGGTGTGGACTTGATGGGCTGAATGACCTGCTTCCATGCAGTAAAGATTTTATGATTTCCAAGTCAGGATGGTGAGTGACTTGGAAGGGAAATTACACGTGGTGGCATTCCCATGTGTCTGCTGTTGTGCGCTTCTAACTGGTAGTGTTTTGGGGTTTGGAAAGTGCTGTTAAAGTAACCTTGATGTGTTACTCCATTACATCTGCAGATAATACAAACTGCTGCCACTAAGTTTCAATGGTAGGGGGAGTGGTGGTTGAAGGTTGTGGATAGGTTGTCAATCTAGCATCATAGATGGTGTTATTGGACCTGCACTCATCCAGGTAAGTGTAGAGAGTTCCACCACACCGTTGACTTGTAGAAAGTGGGCAAACTTTGGGGATTCAGGAGATGGGTTGCTCACTACAGAATTCCCAACTTCTGCCTTGCTATTGTGATACAATATCTATGAATTTCAAGGTGAGGGAGATAGTCCAGGGGTACAGACTCAGCTCCCATTTTGCCACATGAAGATTCCTTATTGATTCAACTCTTTGCTGTAAGCGGGAAATAAGTCATTAAGTTTGAAGTAAAAGAAGCTTGTTCTCAAAATTGCCATTCACCTGTCCTGCTGATCAGAAGACAGCACAAGGAATCCATTGATAAATCCTTCTATCGCCAGCCCCTTGAACTAAGCCCCACAATGACAAAAAAAAATGGTAAGCAGCATTAGTTAGGGAAACAATCAGACCACAAGCTGCAACATGAGAGTGCAGAACCCTCCCACGGTATTTTGGCTCAATTACTAACTCCCAGTGGAGATGACAGAGACCTAACCCAAGACCTGCCCTGGGGCTAAGAAGGTCATGGTCTAGTTTAGAACCACTGTTGTCAACAGATTTCCTCTTCCCTGCTTAAGCTGATCAAGTTACCTGGGACAGGATCTCTCTAAGCAATCCGATGAGTGACAAACATGACTATGAGCCTCCAAACTGGAGGTGGCTGTTAAAGGCTTGTTTTCTGTTGGAGAACTTCAAAGGACAGCTTCTGTGTTTCCCAGTGGGAATTTAATGTATAGAGACAGCAACGTAACAGTAATTGCAAATATTCATTTCACATATTAAAGAGATGGTTCATGGTTTTGTCTTCAGACATGTAGAAAACATTGTGATATAACACACCATTGCTGATTTGAACAGTTATTCTGTTTCATGTTATAATAAGTAGGTCATCTTCTGAGGTTACTCACATTCCCTGCCAGCCTCAAAATAAAGACAAATGTGTCAGCAATGAGAGGGAAACCATGGACCTGAAAATGCAACAAACAAGTGCCGATAAGAAGAAAATCTTGCATTAATGTAGCTCCATTCTGAACTTCAGGATATCCCAAAATACTTTACAGCCAATAAATTACTTTTGAGGTATTGTCACTGCTGCAATATAGGAATCTTGGCTGCCAATTTATGCACAGAGAGCAACACGTGATAATGATGAGGTAATCTGTTGTTATGGGTTTAGTGAAGGGCAAATATTGGCCAGGACCCCAGAGACGACATTTTGTAATACTGTCATGAGACTATTTCTATCCGCCCAAGAGAACAGACAGTGCCTCAGTTTAACATCCCACATTGCAGTGCTCCTTCAATACTACAGAGAAATGCCCGCTAAGTTTCTGACATTTTCTGCCCTCCAGAAGTTATGTTTTTGGGCCTGACCTTTTTTGAGGATAAAGGGATGAATTTGTTACTTCAGCTAAAGAAAATGTCTGACCTCGTTTCTTGACAGCTGAGCCGCCTCATAATGTTTACCTCAAACGAGTAGAAGTAGCCGACCTGTCGCTTTGAAAGTGAGGAGGTTCTGAATCATAAAGGAGTTACAGGTCTTTCCAATTTGGGAGAATCTGCTGGAGGAGGGGTGTGGGAAGAAAACTGAGGTAGATAACAGTTTGAGTAAATGCCTTCTATGGCCCAACTTCATTTGAATTGAGGAGAAAGTGAGGTCTGCAGATGCTGGAGATCAGAGCTGGAAATGTGTTGCTGGAAAAGCGCAGCAGGTCAGGCAGCATCTAGGGAACAGGAGAATCGACGTTTCGGGCATTAGCCCTTCTTCAGGAATCATTCCTGAAGAAGGGCTAATGCCCGAAACGTCGATTCTCCTGTTCCCTAGATGCTACCTGACCTGATGCGCTTTTCCAGCAACACATTTCCAGCTTCATTTGAATTGAGACCTGCAGACTATTCATTTGTTTTGCCCTCAAAGAGTGTTATTCTCTGAGTAGGATGTGAGAGGAGGACATCATGAAGTGTTCAGAAAGCAGTTGGATACAAGATTGTGCAACATGGAAGGTGAACTTTATGGGCTGAATTTCCTCCCACTCTACCCCTCCTTTATCTTTTTCTTACACTTCTTATGTTTATAATAATATTAGAGGTTAAAAGCTGTATTTAAAAATCAATCTTAATTAACTTTTTAGAATCAAAATTCGCAGTAGGATAAAGGTCACTGAATAAATATTAATTAACTACAAGAGAAACCTTGAGTAGAATTCCCTTATTGTAAATTCAATTATGGTTATCAACCTTCCATTAGAACAACTTTGGCTCCACCCCGGCTAAATCTGCAATATATTCAGTCACAAAGTTAAAGCCTTTTGCAACCACATGACAACCCAGTGCTCCTTACAGCAAATTAAATACTATTGAATTGTCATCACTGGTTTACACTTGGAAAAACACCAACTCATGTGCAGACAGTCTTATCCCATGAGTAAGGATGTGATAATGACCAGAGACTTTATTTGAGGAATAACTATTGGGAAGAACTAACTTCCCTGCTCTTTGAATAATACTGTTGTATTCTGGTGAAAAGCACTCAATTCAACAGTGAATTCAATAGCTCACTCTCAGTAGTGGACTGGACTGACAACTTGAATAGAGTCTTCAACTGCCTGGTGTGTGGTTGAACCCACAACCTTTGCACTCATAGTCAAGAAGACTACCCACTAGTGTCAGCAGTCATTGCAGTAAGGAGTAAGAGGAAACTACTTTGCTGAGTCCACAGCTTTATAATATAGTTTGACAGATGACTTACTTCATAAAAAACACAGCTTAAATGCCCAGATTCCTGTTACATGAGTGAAGCCCTATCATGCTTTCTCTCAATTAGACATCTTTAAACAGAAGTCTTGACAAGCAGTGCATTTTATCCAGCCTATCTTTTCAGCAGCTTTTTGTTAAGAATAGACTATTTGATCCAAATGAAAATTTCAAACTGGTGAATAGGATCTTCTGGAGCTTTTATATTACTAACATCAAACATGTTGGACTTTTGTCTAAAATGATACTAGTAGTGGGCAAGGCAATTAGAGATGTTAAAAAGATACATTGCTTTGAATTGTATTGTATCCATTTTATCTCTGAAACTACATTGTGTTTATCAGCCACCTTTTAGCAGGAACATCTATTACACAAGCTTAGTTACGGTATCCATATATATATATAAAATATTTTATATCTTTAAGTCACAAACATTTTTAATACTTTAAACTCTTGTAGCTAGTGAACAGGTCTGCCAAAGGAATTTGTGGTACCTTATCTGTATTCATCCTTTTCTACAAATGTATTCTTTTCATTTGAAGTTCTAAATGTGTACCTATCATTCAAAGCACACTTACTCTCAATACGCTTTCACATTATAATTTAATTACTTTTTGATCATAGGATGTAGGCATCACACGCTATGTAAGACAGATAAAATTATCACCCACAGCCTTATACCATTTAGCATAGTTTTAAAAGTGTCATCTTTTAGGTTCCATAACCCTGACACTATATATAATTTCCTATTGCATTTCCAATAAAGTAAATCTAGCTAAAACTGTACTGTCTGACCTTTGGATTAATAGCACAGCCTCTTGGCTGTCACGCTAATAGAGGGCTTGGGGAATTGGAACGACTCATCTGGTAGTGATAGAATTTCTTCTTTTGTCTTTCTTTGGGCACTAATGGCTTTTTGTCAGTGCCTTTCACTCAATTTGTGACACATGTACCTTCTCCACTTCAATTGTCCATTTACGTCTTGCACTAAGACGAAACAAAAACGCACTTTAAAAAAATCTTTGGACGAAAATGAGCAATTTATATTTCTCTAAACTCCAATGCTTCAAGGATTCGGGGGAAGCGTTATAATATTTGTTAGAGCTTATTCTCCAGTTTCTTTACTTTCAGTAATTTTGACAGCGTTGAAGACCCATGTCGCAATTTTACACAGCCCTGAACTAAAGCCTAGCTTCCATGCATGAATCTGGCAGAATTGGGCATAGATGTGAAACCTCCTACAGGTGAATAGTTCACTAATATAGTTTAAAGTTCACACATGAAAACGTGAGCAAGGTACTAGCAGGAATCCATGGAACCTGAATGGAACCAAATCTTTAGAAGAGGAATGGGAACAAAAGGGAAAGGAAAGAAAATAATAAAATTAAAGCAAAGTTACAATAAAAGACATTTATCGCTGCTATACCTCTCAACTATTCTAAATGAACTGAACAGTGAGCTTATCATATTTTTTACAAAACTGATTTTATTTCAAAAATAAATAGCATCCCTTAACTTAATCTTGTTGCTGCACAAATTGTGTTTATTATGCTAATGAAACATGAAATCTAGATAAGACCTCAATGCCAGTGGATGTAATTAATGAGTCTTATGATGGCAGTAACCTGTAATTTATTTCTACGCAAATAATCTTCATTTACTGTTTCAGGCATCTTTGCAATACTGATTTATAGAGTCTAATAGTTATTCTTAAAGATGTTCTTTTCTCAGCATGGCCTGTCTATAAAATTAAACATCTCATTATACTAAACACTTTGCTCATAATTAATATTGGTTTGAGCTGATGTTTAATATGTGTCTTTTGGTAGTTTCATGTAAGCATCAGTTTAATCAACAAAAAAGTGTTAGGGGGTTGGGAGAGGTGGAGAATAATATGAATTTGGGAGCAACAAGGCATTTGAGCACAAAATATTAATGAGTGACATATATCATTGAAGAGATATATGAATAGATTGGGGTTTATAATCAAGTTTTGATTTATACTTTAGAATTTGTCCACTTGAGTCCCAGGACTAAGCCTCCAATCTGCATGTGTCAAAGGGTCCTGGGCAGAGGACCTTATAATCAGCATGGTGGCACAGTGGTTAGCACTGTTGCCTCACAGCGCCAGAGACCCGGGTTCAATTCCCGCCTCAGGCGACTGACTGTGGAGTTTGCATATTCTCCCTGTGTCTGCGTGGGTTTTCTCCGGGTGCTCCGGTTTCCTCCGACAGTCCAAAAAGTGTGCAGATTAGGTGAATTGGCCATTCTAAATTGCCCATAGTGTTAGGTGTAGGGGAATGGGTCTGGGTGGGTTGTCCTTCAGCGGGTCGGTGTGGACTTGTTGGGCTGAAGGGCCTGTTTCCACACTGTAAGTAATCTAATCTAATCACAACGGATTTAACCAAAGGAAAGGAAGCATGTGACATTCCAACAATCACTGGAGTAACTTGTGTATCCATGTAGATAGATTGCTAAGATGTCATTGAAAGATATCTAAAATGTTAAAATAATACTGACATATTTATGAAGAGTCTAGATTAGAGTGTTGCTGGAAAAGCACAACAGGTCAGGCAGCATCCGAGAAGCAGGAAAATCGACGTTTCGGGCAAAAGTCCTTCATCAGGAATTTTCTGCTCCTCGGATGCTGCCTGGCCTGCTGTGCTTTTCCAGCGCCACTCTAATCTAGACTCTGATCTCCAGCATCTGCAGCCCTCACTTTTGCCTACCATATTTATGAAGAGCGCTAGACTGTATGCAGTTAGATATGATACTTTAGTTATAAAAGTCCCTGGTTAGACATGGTGTCACTGTGAGCAAGTCTGGGCTTCACATTTTAATAGGGAAGGTATATTGATTTTGAATGTAAGAGAATGATACCCGGGTTGAAATTTTCATTTTTGGAATTAAAGTATGATTCCAAGTGAGATAAATATCACCACTTCTGAAACAGCCCAGGATGAATGATTTCACACAAGCCCATGCTTGGCACTTTACAATCTATGCAAATGAGACATAGCTTGAGTTTGTCCAACCACAGAAGGCAAGATTCTTATCCAAGCCAGGACCTTCCAGTCACAGGTGTTGGTGCTATAGTTAAAGGCCAGTTGAACACAACTTCTCTCAGAGGAGCCTCCAGGAATGTGGTCACCTCCAATCCCATAGAAGATGCCTCCAAAGACCCAGAAACTGTGTTTTAATGAGTCATTGTTACAGATCTTACTGAATAGAGTAATTCACTTTTCAGGGATTGGCACCACAATGATTCCATCCTATCAAAGCTGTCTGTCCTAGACTGAGACAACAGTGCAGGTCCACGCCTGTGGCTCTCACAAGCACAAGATTAGAGTGGTGCTGGAAAAGCACAGCAGGTCAGGGAGCATCCGAGGAACAGGAAAATTGACATTTCAGGCAAAAGCCCTTCATCAGGAGTGCTCTCCCAAGCACTCCAAGCAGCAAAAGACACCGATTTACTATGCTCCACAAGAGGACGTAGAACTATCTACTCTTTGCGAGCTCATCCTTGGAGAGGCATCACTCACTCTCTATCACTGCACAGGAATCTAATAAAGAATTTTTGATTGAATTCAAAATGCATACCAGGATTTGAACCCTGATCCCTGGAACATTACCTTGCTTGCTGGATTAATATCACATGGACTTTGGCTCCCCAGCAACCGACATGTTTGTATTCATGCACATCTGAGAAGGGTAGATTGGGTTGTCATTTACTGGCTGCTTGGATTGTTCCTGTCTACCCATAATCACAGGAATGGTCCTGTGATTATGATCCTTTCTATGGAAAGCTGCATTGCCCACTCCTCAAAGGTGGTGAGGTTGCCTCTGAACCCCTCTGTTGGTCTTCACCCTCTCCACACTTGTTCTCAGCAAGAGCAAAGAAGGGTCACTGGACTTGAAACATTGACCATGTTTTCTCTCTGCAGATGCTTGCAGGACCTGCAGAGTTTCTCCAGCAATTTCTGTGTTTGTTTAAGCATAGTATTGTGTCCAATAGCAATGAGTACCTTGCGAGTGCGAGTAAATACTGTGAGCAGGAGAGCTGAACCCAGAAAGTGAGTAGAAATTGCAGTTTCCTGGAGAGGTGGCTAGCTTGCATGTGGATCATCATTGAAGGACCTGGGTTGTCCACATATACACCTTGTGGGAGCAACCGCAGAATCTGTCACATATTCGCAGAATCCAGGAGGGAAAGATTGTCACATGTTGGGCCTTCTCAAGCCAAGGCTTAATGCTCAAAGGTAAAACATTTAGGGTTGTGAGGATGTCAATGGTGCAATCACATGTCAAAATTTCATGATTATGGAATCGAATAAAGAGAAGAGCTGAAAACATTCTAGCCTAAGTAGTAGAATCATTGTCAGTCAACATACTTAGACAATGAAAGGGTCCAGTGAAAGACCATTGCATTGTGCAGCACTGCATTAATACCAAGGAGCAGTCTCATGGCCAGGACAATCTGTAGACCTCATTCAGGAGTGGTCTTTCTTATGTCACTCCCATGTCCATGACAGAAGGACCATTTTAAGGCAACCATGCTGGAGAGTGTGATCATGGAATTGCTCAATGAATCACAGTTTCCTTAACGTTAAGGTCAGTCCAGAGCAAGGTTTTCTGTATTCTTTTGCTAAGCACACAGAGGTGAGATCAAAACCAGAGAAGAAAGAAAAAGTCACCATTTTAATGCACAGATAAATCACAGCTAAATTCTTGAGGAATGTCAGATACAGCAAGCAGAGGTCAACAACCAATCCGATAAAAGAAAACACCATGTACAGAAAATGTCCCTGGACAGTTCAGTTATACTGGAAGTGGATCACTATGAGGTTGTGTCTGGCCTCTTTGACTTCGCCTGTCTTTCTCAGCCCTTTGATGATGACTCTTCAGCCCACTCCTGTGCCCACTACAGGCTGTGCTACTGCTGTCATCTTATATGGTGATTGTTCAAAGGCAGTAGGACCATAAGGAGAATGATAGGGTTGATCTGTGCCATTGTCCTTTTGCCTTCAGGAGAGGTGTGAGAACATCAAGTGACAGCATGTAGTCATAGAGATGTACAGCATGGAAACAGACCCTTCAGTCCAATTTGTCCATGCCGACCAAATATCGCAAACTAATCTTGTCCCATTTGCCAGCACTTGGCCCATATCATTCTAAGTCCTTCCTATTCATATACACAGCCTCCATCACTTCCTCTGGCAGCTCATTCCATATGCGCACCACCCTCTGCGTGAAAATGTTATCCCTTAGGTCCCTTTTAAATTTTTCCCCTCTCACACTCAACCAATGCCCTCTAGTTCTGGACATCTTCACCCCAGGAAAAAGACCTTGTCTATTTATCTTATCCATGGCTCTCATGATTTTATAAGAGTCTATAAGGTCATCCCTTGGCCTCCGACGCTCCAAAGAAAACAGCCCCAGCCTATTCAGGCTCTCCCTATAGCTCAAGCCATCCAACCCTGTAAATCTTTTAACATTTTATTCCTAACACCCTTCCCCATGATTGATGCACAATGGTCAGCTGAACATTATTTAAATTTGGTCTAAAAATGTCTTAATATGGCTTTGGTATGAAGTAGGTGCCAGAACACCCCACACCCTACTCCATCAGTCCTCCCCTGATACACTTGTGTGTGTAATATTTGCCCTGGGAATTACCATTGACCAGAAACTGAACTAGACCAGGGCAGCCATATAGGTACTGTGGTTATAAAAACAGGGAATTCTGTGACAAGTAACTCACCTCTTGATCCATTTGTCTGAATGAACACAGCTCCAAAGAAACTCAACACCATCTTTGAAAAAATAACTTATGGGACTGGCATCTCATCCACTTCCATTCTTCACTCCCTCCACCACCAAAACACAGTACCAACAGTGTGTTTAGGAACTGCAGAATTCACTAAAGCTCTTTAGACAGCACCCTCCAAATCTGCAAACTCTACCAGCTAGGGCAGCAAATGCATGAGAACACCATCAGCTGCAAGTTCCCCTCCAAGTCACACACACACCATCTTGATTTGGAAAAATACCAATATTCCTTCAGCATCAGTGGGTAAAGATTCTGGAACGCTCTCCATAATAGCACTGTAGGTGTACCCATCCCCAATGGGCTTAGAATTTCAAGAAGGCAAGAGACCACCATCTCTTCAAGGGCAAACAGGGACGAGAGTGAGTGAATAGAAAATTAAATATCTTAAGATCTATCAAGTGTGCCATTATGTACGTATATGGAGCTTATAAAAGATTTTACAACAAAATATCCCCTTTTAAGAATCTGTAGAATGGAATTTGATACTAACATCACTAATGTGTGTGGACGAACCTATGAGTTATTTATTCTTGCTAATTCAGGATGAGATAGGACAGATGATTGACAGGTAGTCATCCATAATAACCTATTGATCTGCACCAATGTACTTTATGTCTAAGCTGCTATTAGGTAATTTCACACTTTCCTAACAGGAGACTATTATCTGATCTTCTAGTTCATGATGCCACTGCTCAATTGTGAAATTGATGCTGTAACATTTAATGATTTCACAGTTCCACAAGGAGAGGTTTAGACATTCAAAGCTTTATGATGTCATGGACAGGTTAACTCATCCACATTCTGTTGGGTTCTGGAGGCTGCCAACATGTAAGTTGGCTCAATGTGCATTGATGAAAAGTGTGGTGCTGGAAAAGCGTAGCAGGCCGGGTAGCATCCGAGGAGCAAGAGAATCGACGTTTTGGGCATGAGCCCGTCTTCAGGAGTGAGGCTGGTGTGCCAAGCGGGCTGAGATAAAAGGTGTGTGTGGGGGGGGGGGATTTGGGGGAGGGCCGCTGGGAATACGATAGGTGGAAGGAAGTGAGGGTGAAAATACCCTCATTCCTGATGAAGGGCTTTTGCCTGAAACGTCAATTTTACTGCTCCTCG
>NC_057720.1:14368942-14393540 GCF_004010195.1 Chiloscyllium plagiosum
TCCACATACCCTACAAAGAGGTAGGCATAGCTGGGGCCCATGTGGGTGCCCATGGCTACTCCTTTCGTTTGGAGGAAGTGGGACGATTGGAAAGAGAAGTTGTTCAGGTAGAGGATCAGTTCAGTCAGTCGAAGGATGGTGTCAGTGGAAGGGTACTGGTTGGGTAGGCGGGAGAGGAAGAAGCGGAGGGCTTTGAGGCCTTCGTGATGGGGGATGGAGGTGTACAGGGACTGGATGTCCATGGTGACGATAAGGCGTTGGGGGCCGGGGAAGCGAAAATCATGGAGGAGGTGGAGGGTGTGGGTGGTGTCCTGAACGTAGGTGGGGAGTTCTTGGACTCAATGTCCATTGAGTAAAAGCACAGCAAAAGCCTACCAGATTAAATATACGATGTAGTCTAGCACCACAAACACAGGACTTATAATCCAATATTGTCCATCTTGGTCTTTATGTTTCATGCAAGCCTCCTTCCACTCTTCTTTATCTAATTCCGCCAACATATCCTCCTATTCCTTTCTCCCTCATCAGTCCATGTATCTATGTTCACAGCAAGTTCCATATTCGCACCATTCTCTGTTTGAAGAAAGTGCTCCTGAAATTTCTGACTGGATTTATTGTTGACAATCTCTCAGTTATGGCTCCCAGATCTGGTCTCATCTATAAGTAGAACCATCTTTTCTACACCTGCTCTACTAAAATCTCCCATAATCTTAAATATCTCTAACAGGTCTCCCACTCTGTTCGCGAGAAAAGATCCACAGTCTGTCCAATCTTTTCTGATGGAAACTATGTGGTTGTTGTTGCTTGCAGAGTCAATTTAAATTGGACCTCTGTCTATCATGTTATAAACACTATTCATCGGAGTCTGCCTTACCATGTGGTAAGTTTGCAGTCACTACCCTCTGCAAGCTCAGGGATCAACAGTGTCTCATTGGTTTAGTGTTATAGGGGAAGACCATTTATTAACCTAACTAGAAGTTGCACTTTATGCAGCTAACAGTAGTTTATTCCATGTTAGCAAATAGTTACAGCTTCCATTAATCTGGTCAAAATGATTAGAGTGAATATGAGGAGGACCATGATGTTGCATTGAAACAAAGAAAATAGCAGTTGGATAGGCCATTTGGCTTTTGATGCTGGAAGAGCACAGCAGTTCAGGCAGCATCCGAGGAGCAGTAAAATCGATGTTTCGGGCAAAAGCCCTTCATCAGGAATTTGATGAAGGGCTTTTGCCCGAAACGTCGATTTTACTGCTCCTCGGATGCTGCCTGAACTGCTGTGCTCTTCCAGCACCACTACTCCAGAATCTGGTTTCCAGCATCTGCAGTCATTGTTTCTACCCAATTGGCTTTTGAGCCAGCTCAACCATATAATCATGGCAGTTCCCACTTTCTCCTCCGAACTTTGATCCCTTTAGCCCCAAGAACTATACCCAATTCTTCTTGAAAACATTCAATGTTCTGGTCTCAACCATTTTGAGGCAGAGAATTCCATAAGTTCACCACTATTAGTCTGGTGAAGAAATTTCTCTTCATCTCAATCCAAAATAGCCTACCCTGTATCCTTAGAATGTGATCACTTTTTTTGGACTACCCTGTCTAGTTCTGTTAGTATTTTATAGATTTATATGAGCTCTTCCCCCATCCCCCAATCATCTAAATTCCGGTGCCAAACTATATTTTCTTCATATGTCCTAACTATAGTTTCTCTTCATATGTCAGTCCTGCCAAACCAGGAATTAGTCTGGTAAAATGTTGTTGTATTCTTTCCATAGTCAGAACATCTTTCCTCAGATAAAGATCAAACCACTCATAATATTCCAGGTGTGGACTCACCAAGGTCCTGTGCAGTTGCTGCAAGACATCCCAGTTCCTGGATTCAAACCCTGTAAGTATGAAGGCCAACATGCCATTTACGTTTTCCACGTTGGCTGTATACCTCATGATAGGTCTTACTCCTTCAATTTCCAAGCTGTTTTCCCCATCGCTCCATGTGACATCATTCACACTGAGTGCTGCTTCAGGTACTCCCAGTACTAACCCATTCCTACCCTTCACTCTTATACACTAGTCGTCTCCATGTTCCAAATCTGAGCTATATATGACTGGTGCACAAATACCACTTAACTTCAGCGTTAACTCATTAAAATCCGTTACTTGCCCTGAAATCCAAAAATGAACGCAAGCAAAAGGGAAAGATTTCAAAGTTAATTTTGCAGGAAAAGCGTGGCTTAAGAAAATTAGCATCAGCTACATTAAGTAAAAGTTAACAACACAGTCCTATCCACCCCAAAGAAAAGAAGACTGTTGGGTGATTCAAATCAGTTGTGTGCATTACTAGCAGAATCCAAATGTCTCTGATTGCAATCAATACTTCTGAGCGGGCATCAGGATATAACCACCTGAAGCTGGTGAGCAACCTCTTGGGCAGCTAGGTGCAATTTAATTGTTGCAGGTCTGCCAGCAATTGCAAGGGTTCAAGACCAGAAACAGTTCCAAATAGTCATTAGGCTGCACCTTCCAAACCACGTGAACGCTACCACCTAGAAGGCTAATGGTAGCAGATACATGGAAACACTGCCACCTACAAATTCCTTTCAAGTTGCACATCATTGTGACTTGGAAATATATAACTGTCCCATCGCTGTTGCTGACTCAATATCCTAGATCTTTCTTAACAGCATTGTGGTTGTACCTACACCCCAAAAACTGTAATGATTCAAGAAGGCAGCTTATCACGGGGCAGTGAGGGAGAGGCGATAAATGTTGGCCTAACCAGCAACGTGCACGTACCTTGAAGGAATAAAATAAAAGTTGTTTAGTGGGTCCAGAAGTAGAAAGAATGAGAGGTGACCTCATTGAAATAAGTTTCAGAAGGGGCTTGGCAGGGTAAGTATTGAGGGGCTGTTATTCCTGGCTGGGGAATCTAGAACAACAGAGGCATAGTGTAAAGATAAGGGGATGATCATTTAGGACAGAGATAAGAAATTTCTTCACTTGAAGAGTTGTGAATCTTTGGAATTCTCTGCCATGCAACGTTGTGAATATTTAATCATTAAACATGTTTAAGGCAGGGATAAATACATGATTTGGGGAGTCATGTGATGTGGGAAGTGGGTGGGAAAGCGTAGTTGAAAGTCAGCCACGATCCTTTTGAATGGTACAGCAGGCTTGATGGACCAAATGGCCTATTCCTGCTCTTGCATCATTTGATCGTGGCTCATGTATAAAAGCTTTGAACTTAAAACAACACAGACCTCTAGTCGTTGAGTGTGTTAATACTCAAGGTATACTAACAAGGTATGTTAGTGTTCACCCTGTTGCTCCCATAATATCTAATGCAACTATGACTCCTGATTAAAGTCAAGGCTCAGATTATTTTGGAAACAAACTAAAGTAAGGTTAAAGATCCAAAAAAGATGGAACAGCAGGATAATGAAGAAGCAATGGGTAAAGGAAAATGAAACTTCCAACGATTATGAAAACATTTTATCTTTGAAAGTTCAATATTTCACTAAAAAAAAGCACATTATTTTTTAAGGCAATGCTATTGCTGCTCATTTGTGATTTAATTGGTGTTGCAGTGGTGGTGTATTACAATTCACTCATGGAATCAAAATTGCTCTAGCATTACAAAGTTTTACATGCACATTGTAATCTAAAGCTATGGATAGTGAAGGGTAGAGGCTCAATCACCAATATTATCTTCCATCCTTACTTTTTATCACTGGATTTATAGGTTGGTTTCAAATTGCTGGGTCTTTATCCTTTTCCACAACTGTGCTAAAGCTAAATCTAAAGGAATTATGATTACTATTTCCAAATTCCTTTCCTGCTGACCCTTTTCATCTACATAGATTTATTCCCTAAAGCTAAGTCTTGAACTGTTCCTTTTCTTATTTGGGCTTTCCATATATGGCTGCAAAAAATTCTTAAATTTATTAAAGATAACATTTTCAGATGAGATTACCTGAGATAAAATTATATTAAAAGTTACATTCTTAAATAATTCTTTAAAAATACACACTTTCATCTACTTTTAGTTGTTTGGCTAGTTCAAAACCTTTAATAATACTGCTCTTATATATCTGTAATTCACAAAAAAAGATTGCCTTTTTATCTCTCTTTTACTATTTGGAAATCTAATTAGTCTCTGAATATATGATTGCACTGCTTATTCCTTGTTTCAACCCATATGGTTTCAGCTCATGATTCTTTTAATATCACCTCTCTCCTCAGTTCTGGTTGTTTCTGTAACCAATATTGCGCCACACACTCCTTTCTTGCTCATCACCGCTCTATCTTGTCCGAAGACAATGCAGCAAGGAAGGTAGAGCTCTCAGACCACCTCTTTCTTTAAGTCATAGCAATGATATCAAATTTCCAAAAGTCTACCTGTGTTCTCAGTTCATCTTCCTTATTCATCGGACCTCTTGTGTCGTAGGATGTACTATCTATCCCTAAATAACATCTTTGTAGCATATGTTCTAACCTTTGCTTCCTCTGCCTTCCTTTCTTGACTACTAATTTTTTGCCTTGACTTTCAGCTGTGCTTTTCTTCCTTCTGCATCAATGCTATCATTTATTAGGGTTTGGGAAGGATTTGAGAGATCAAATAGAATTCGGTTACACATGATATCAAATAAGGGATGACTGGAAGTAATTAATTGAGTGTAAAATTTCCATCCAACATCACTGTTCTTCAGAACTCCAGCACTTTGTTTTTTCTTTCCCTTCAGATTTCCAGGATCCACAGTATTAGGGATTTATTTGGTTGGAGTATGTGCTGTTTGAGCTGAAAAAGTTCTCTGATTGGAATCAGTCTACCTAACAATTTAATGTCTGGCATTTAGCATTATCTTTGGGTTCCTCTGCACCAACCCTAATCTAAACCTTCTGTAACAACATGAGCAGACTGCCCCATTCACCCCCAAACCCACAAAGCTATTGGTCCTGGCCATGTTGAGGTATAAGCTATCAAGCTAGTATAGCTCCTGCCTCCTGCGAAGTGGCCCCAATGTCCAGACATTGACAACCCATTACTCCTGTATTATCTCTCCATTATCAGTGTTTGGGTTGTACAGGACATTGGTGAGGCCTTTTCTGGAGTACTGTGTCCAGTTGTGGTCATCCTGTTATACGAAGGATATGATTAAACTGGAGAAGTTTCTGACATATAGACTTTAGTAAGGCATTCAACAAAGTTCCTCATGGGAGATTCGTTAGCAGGTTAGATCTCATGGAATACAGGGAGAACTAGCCATTTGGATACAGAACTGGCTCGGATGTAGAAGACAGAGGGTGATGGTGGAGTGTTGCTTTCCAACTGGAGGCCTGTGACCAGTGGAGTGCCACGAGAATTGGTGCTGAGTTCACTGCTTTTCATCATTTATATAAATGATTTGGATGTGAACATAGAAGGTATAGCTAGTAAGTTTGCAGATGACACCAAAATTGGAGGTGTAGTCGACAGCGAAGAAGGTTTCTTCAGATTACAATGGGATCTTGATCAGATGGGCCAATGGGCTGAGGAGTGGCAGATGGAGTTTAAGTTAGATAAATGTGAGGTGCTGCATTTTGGAAAAGCTAATCAGAGCAGAACTTATACACTTAATGGTTAGACCCTGAGGATGTTGCTGAACAAAGAGACCTTGGAGTGCAGTTTCATAGTTCCTTGAAAGTGGAGTCGCAGGTAGATAGGAGAGTGAAGAAAGCATTTGGTATGCTTTCCTTTATTGGTCAGAGTATTGAGTATAGGAGTTGGGAGGTCATGTTGTAGCTGTACAGGACATTAGTTTGGCCACTTTTGGAATATTATGTGAAATTCTGGTTTCCTTCCTATCAGAAGGATGTTGTGAAACTTGAAAGGGTTCAGAAAAGATTTACAAGGATGATGCCTGGGTTAGAGGATTTGAGCTATAGGGAGAGGCTGAACAGGCTGGGGCTGTTTTCCCTGGAGCGTCGGAGGCTGAGGGGTGACCTTATAGAGGTTTACAAAATCATGAGGGGCATTGATAGGATAAACAAGGTCTTTTTCCTGGGGTAGGGGAGTCCAGAACTAGAGGGCATAGGTTTAAGGTGAGAGGGGAAGATATAAAAGGGACCTAAGGGGCAAATTTTTCACGCAGAGGGTGATACGTGTAATGGAATGAGCTGCCAGAGGAAGTGCTGGAGGCTGGTACAATTGCAACATTTAAAACGCACCTGAATAGAAAGGATTTAGAGGGATATGGACCAAATGCTGGCAGATGGAACTAGATTGGGTTGGGATATCTGATCGGCATGGACAAGTTGGACTGAACGTTCTGTTTCCACGCTGTGCATCTCTATGACTCTATGACTCAAAAAGATTTACTAGGATGTTACCAATATGGAAATTTTGAGTTATAAGGAAAGGCTGGGACTTTTCTCATCGTAGAGTAAGAAGTTGAGAGATAACCTAATTGAGGTTTATAAAAACATGAGGGGTACAAATACAATTAATGGTAGGTCTCTTTTCCCTATGATGGGAGCTTTCAAGACTTGGGGATATATTTTTAAGGTGAGGGGAGAAAGATTTAAAAAGACATGACTGGCAAATATTTTACACAGATGGTAGTTTGTGTGTGGAATGAACTTCCAGAGGAAGTGGTGGATGGAGGAATAATATTTAAAAGACAGGTAAGTACATAAGTAGAAAAGGTTTGGTTGGATATGGGTCAGGAGCAGGCAGGTGGGTGGGACTAGGTTAGTTCGGGATTATGTCCAGTATGGACCGGTTTTACAGATTGGACCAAAGGATCCATTTCCATGCTACAGGGCTCTGACACTATTCTTCTGCTTCCATGCCCACCAGCACAAGAGTAATGTGGAGATAACTGCCTTTCAGGTCCTGCTTTTGTATTCATTTTCCGTCATCCTAAAATCCTCTTTCCACCCTGGCATTGGAACCTATGTGAACCATAACCCCTGGTGGTTTAATTGACTCTCATGTTCAGCCATCCCTCACCCTGATACCAGGAAGGCGGCCTGGAGTCTGTGGCCACAGAAAAAGCAGTCTGTTCCCCTAACTACTCAGTCCCTTACCACTATTCCTTTCCTGGCATTCTTCCCCTGTACAGCTAAGCCACCAGAGTACAGTGAACCTGGCTAAGGCCATAATTACCAGAGGCGTCAAGGAGGTGGCTTAGAGGCCATGTCACTGGACTTTTAATCCAGAACCCCAGGCCATTGGAGACATGGGTTCAAATCCTGTCAAGGCAGATGGTGAAATTTGAATTCAGTCAAATCTGGAATAAAGATTCCAGAACTGGTCATAATGATGACCATGTAACTGTTGCCACTTGTCATAAAAACCCATGTTGGGAAGGAAATCAGCTATCCTGACCCAATCTGGCCTAGAAGTGATTCCAGACCCACAGCAATGTTTGATTCTGGACAATAAATGCCAGACTAGCCAGTTTTGCCCACATCCCATGAAGAAATAAAGGTAACTACCAGTCTTACCCATTTTCAGAGCTAGAAAATGTTATCCAGTCTGAAGCCTCTTCCAATAGCTTCCTGGCACCCCCTTCACTATCAGGCAGCCTCCATATTGTTTTCTACCTGCACTTCCTTAAGTGGCATCACCTCAGGGATACACTGGAGGTGAGTGGACTGCATAAGGCTGAACATGTTGCCCATTCCCATCTGGCAGGATGAGGACATGTGGAGATTCAGTGCCTCTGTGATCTTAGCTCCAATGTTCACTGGTGCATGGGTCCAAGTCACATTGGAAGAGATAGCCTAGCTCTGTGAGCATCTCTTTGGCAGAAACAAGCAGCTTCAGACACTGTCCCTGGGTTAAATATAGATAAGAGAGTATTCTCTGGAGACACTCTGTCCTTCTTGCTCTTCCCTCTTCACAGGATTTCCCTTCTCTGAATCTTCAGTTCCATTTTTCAGTCAAAGTTAGTGCAATCACAGTTCCCACAGCTCATGCAAGCTTGGGTCACCAGATCCTCTGGCCATCTGTCAGCTCACCATAAAACCTCCAAAAACAAGTCACATCAGAACCTTTCCCTAAAACAAAACACCTCACCCTCAACCCGAATACCTGTCCCCCTAATTAGAAAAAGGCTTTGTTTTGGGGGCTTCGGTAGCTATTCTTAGAACAAATGGTATAGTTAACCCTTTACTGCCTATGCAGAAACATGACCACAGCCTATTTTTAAGCTTCCATGCTGGAACATAAGCAATTTCAAGGCTTTGGAAGGACCGATAGCATACTTATCCAAACATTCCATCTCTGCCTGGCGTTTGCCAATAATTTTACACCAGATAAATTATTTAGATTACTTCCACAGGTCATTTCATTCTTTCTGTTATGCTTCTTCCTTTGACCTCACCAGTCCATGTACCACGCTTCAACATTTCCCAATAACTGCTCAGCAGACGTTGTCTCTTACTTATGGTAAGTAAAAGTAGTCACATTTCTTTCCCCTTCTGAGTTTCTCTGCTCCTGAGACCAATAGAGCATTACCGACAACACATTACCTCAGAAGATTATGTCAGAGCTAAGAACTGTATTTGTGAGTTTTACCCCTACTTAATTGTCAGTAATCAACATAGAAAAGAATTGTTTAGCAGACGCAGCAGGAGAGTAGCTAAAATTATTTGCACTATTGCACTAAGTTGCACCAAGGCAAGGGGCTTGGTGAGGATGCAGGCTTCGGATGGGAGTTGTGTGGTGGACTATGGGGATAACATATCCTCAAGTGCACTCACATTCCCTCTGTTCCCTCAGTAATGGAGAAAAGCATGACTCTGACTGAACTAGAATCATGGTGGGGTGGAAAATTTGGATCATAGCATTTAGAACATGCTTTCCTTCTTTTACTTGAGGGAAGAAGAATGTTACACCAATTCTGAGGAGCAGAATCATGTATTCTAACATTTTGTTTCATGGTTGTCTACAGGTAAGGTTTGTTGTCAGTGCAACTGAGCCTTTTTTTTTAATTTATTCACAGGATGTGGCTGTCTCTGGCCAGGTCAGCATGGATAATCCATCTCTAATTGCCCTCTAGAAGGTTGTAGCGAGCTGCCTTCTTGAATTACTGCAGTCCGTTACTGCAGCAAATACACTCACAAAGCTGTTGGAATGTAAGCCATTATTAGATACCATTAGGATGATCCCCAGAATGGAGGGATTGTATTATGAATCAGTGGTGCTGGAAGAGCACAGCAATTCAGGCAGCATCCGAGGATGATCCCCAGAATGGAGGGATTGTATTATGAGTAAAGGTCAAAGAGGCTGAGACTCTACTCTGTGGAGTTTATAGAATAGAATCCCTATAGTGTGGAAACAGGCCCTTCGGCTTAACCACTCCACACAGAGCCATTCCCCAATCCTATTACTCTACATTTTCCCCCTGACTCCTGCACTTAACCCAGCAGAATAATGAGAGATAATCTCATTAGGATTCTTCAGGGATCTGACAGGGTAAATGCTGAGAGGATGGTGCTCCCTCATGAAAGAGTCTGGAGTCATAGGACATAGTCTCAGAATTAAGGAGTGCCATTTTAAGACTGAGATGAAGATGAATTACTTCTCTCAGAAGGTTGTGAGTCTTTGAAGCTCCTTGTTTTGGAAGCAGAGTCCTCATGTATACTTAAGGCTGACTCAAAGGAATCAAGGGTTATGGAAAGAAGGGCATATTTTACAGGGCAGGAAAGTGGACATGAGAAATGTCACATCAGCCATGATGCTATTGAATGGTGGAGCAGGCTTGTGAGGCTGAGTTCCTGTTCCTATTTCTTATGGTTATATAGGAAAGGAATTCCAGGATTTCGACACAGTGATAGTGAAAGAACAGCAATATATTTCCACGTCAGGTTCAAGTGTGACTCAGAAGGAAACCTATAGACAGTGGTGTTCCAAGCATCTTTTTTTTGTTCATTCACAGGATGAGGGCATCTCTGGCTGGGCCAGAATTTACTGCCCATCCCTAATTGTCCAGGGGGCTGTTAAGAGTCCACCAGATTGCTGTGTATCTGGAGTCACATGGAGGCCAGATCAGGTAGTTTCCTTCCCTAACGGACATTAGTGAACCAGATGGGTTTATCCAACAATCAACAACCGATCCATGGTCAACATTAAACTCTTAATGCCAGATCTTTATTGAATGCAAATTTCATCATCTGCCATGGTGCAATTCACATCCAGGTCCCCAGAATGTTACCTGGGTCTCTGGCTTAAAAGTCCAACAATAATACCACTAAGCCATTGCCTCATTTTTGAGCTATTGGGAGAAGCTGTTTTCCCTGGAGCGTTGGAGGTTGAGGGGTGACCTTATAGACGTTTATAAAATCATGAGGGGCATGGATAGGATAAATAGACAAGGTCTTTTCCTTGGGGTAGGGGAGTCCATCACTAAAGGGCATAGGTTTAAGGTGTGAGGGGAAGGATATAAAAGGGACCTAAGGGGCAACCCTTTCACACAGAGGGTGGTGCATGTATGGAATGAGCTACCAGAGGAAGTGGTGGAGGCTGGTATAATTAGAGCATTTAAAAGGCATCTGGATGGGTATATGAATAGAAAATGTTTAGAAGGATATGGGCCAAGTGCTGGCAAATGGGACTAGATTAGGCAAGGATATCTGGTTGGCATTGACGAGTTGGACCGAAGGGGCTGTTTCCGTGCTGTACATGATTCTATGACTCCCCTTGTGTTTTAGATGGCAGAGGTCACAAGTTGGAAGGTGAAAGTATAGTGTCACTAACAAAGAAAGGACAGCTCAAAGTGATTATTAATTTGAGCTGATTCCACAAACATTTCCAAAAGTGACAAAGGCTGGTGAATTGGAATAGTTGAGTTCATTATTATAAAGAAAGATGATGAAACAACACTATGTTAGTGCTGAACTAAACTCCAGTAGTTATTGACTGACCCTAGATAGCTAACAATGTTGGTTCTGCCTCGCTATTAGCTTGGCACAGTGGCTCAGTGGCTAGCACTGCTGTCTCATAACACCAGGGACCTGGGTTTGATTCCCACATTGCAGTGTGGCCCTGTGAAAGAAATTAAAGGTACTGTAGACTGGTGTGGTGTAAAATTATGTCCCAATACATGTGTGAATCATAATGTAACACATGTATTGGGCCAAGCAGTGGAATGTGGTGAAACGGTTAAAAATTATGTCCCAATACATGTGTGAATCTAACCGGAATGGAGGTGTTGCTTAGTCCCGTGTGAATCTTATTACACACCTCCCCGTGTGAATCTTCTTATCTGTATGTAACCAGAATGGAATGTGTTTTTTAGCCTTGCTCTGCTGTTCACATGAATGTTTATATCTGGAAAAGAGTATATCAGCTGGAAAAGTCTCCAGTTCGGTGAGTCTGCTCCGGGGTTACGTTTAACCGCCGAGCGTGGGTTGTTGGCAACCGCTCTACGAGAACTGACGGCTCCCAGTTCCGGTAACATGTAGAGTGAGTATAAGCCAGACCCGTTGGTTGTGGCGACGCTGCGGGGAATAAAATGCCCATATTCTAGCAGACTCGCCTCTTGGTCGTTTGTTCTGTGTCAGACTACTCTCCTACGAACCTGACCTTGAGAATTTTTTAAAACAACTGGAAAAACTCATTGTGCGTAACAAGAAAATTTGTAATCATTGTAAAAATCAATAATAAAAAACAAAGTACAATATCTGGTCACTGAAAATTGCTGTTGCTCCAAGTCAAATGGCTCCCAAGTTTCCAACAGTGAGAGAGTGATTGTATATCAAAAACATTTCACTAACTGTAAAGCACTCTGAGATTCCTTGAGACTTTGAAAAGTGCTAAATAAATTCAAGCACTTGCTTTTATATTTAATGTATACATATACATAGCATGTAAAAGAGAGACAACGTTTTTGACACACAGTGTACTGTCAATTGCACACTATTTCCAAATAACTAGCTTGGTCTCCCTTGATTACCAATTAACTTTGTTGAAGTCGATCCAGTCTTGGATATCTTTCTGTCATAGAAAGTTAAAGCCCAGTGGCCTAAATGTAAGTGGAAATGGACAACCATAGTTTGATTGATTCTGTGATTATTTTAGACATTAAGAAGATGGTGATGTTACTTCTTCATCGCTGCTGATCATTTACAAATGTAATTACAGACCTGCACAATGTCAACATCACGTTCTAAAGGTTGGACAGAGTTCATTTTGCTTCAGCTAATGACCCAAGGATATGTATTTATAGAGTAACTTTCAAAAGCTTATTAATTCCAAAGCATTTTGCAGTCAATCACACTGCATTACTCTGTCATTGGCTAACCATGTATATACCTTGACTAAAGCGCAGATCAGAATTCTGCAATACAGCTATTCACAGCTTGGCTCCCCAAATTCTGTCCACTGACTATGAAGGCACATGTCAGAAGAATGATGATCTATTTGCCTGGAGGAGTGCAGGTCCATATAGATAGGTGGTAAAGAAGGTGTTCAGCATTGACTTCATTACTCAGCCCTTTGAGTATAGGAGTTGGAATGTTGTATTGAGGTTGTACAGGACATTGGTGAGGCCTCTTCTAGAGTATTGTTTAGTTTTGGTCTCCCTGCCATAGGAAGGGTATTACTGAGCTGGAGAGGGTTCAGAAGAGATTTACCAAGATGTTGCTGAGAATGGAGGGTTTGAGTTATAAGGAGAGTTATAAGAGACACGGTGGTTCAGTGGTTAGCACTGCTGCTTCACAGTGCCAGAGACCAGGATTCAATTCCAGCCTCGGGCGACTGTCTGTATGGAGTTTTCACATTCTCCTTACATCTGTGTGGATTTCCTCCCGCAGTCCAAAGACGTGCAGGTTGGATGGATTGGTCAAGCTAAATTGGCCAACGTGCCTAGGGATTTGCAGGCTAGGTGGATTAGCTAAGGGAAATGGGTTGGGTCTGGGTGGGGTACTCTTCAGGGGGTTGATGTGGACTTGATGGGCTGAATGGCCTTCTTCCACACTGTAGGGGATCTGTGATGATAAATTGAGTGGTTGGATAGGTTGGGACTTCTTTCACCAGAACGTGGAAAGTTAAGACATGATCTTATATAAAATCAAGATGTTATTAAACTAGAAAGAGTGTTGAAGAAATTTAAAGGATGTTGCCAGGACCCAATGGTCTCAATGGACAAGTGAGGACTTTTTTCTTCAGAACATAAGAGACTGAGGGGGGATCTTATAGAAGTGTATAACATCATGAGAGGCACGGTTAGAGTGGATGCACTCAGTTTGTTTCCCAGGATTGGGGAATCAGGGACTAGGGGGCATCAGTTTAAGGTGGGAGGGGAAAGAATAAAAGGGAACCTGAGGGGCAACTTTTTTACATAGAGGATGGTACGCATATGGAGTGAGCTGCCAGTGGACATGGTTGAGGCGGGGACATTAACAACTTTTAAAAGGCATTTGGACAAATACACACATAGGAAAGATTTAGAAGGATATGCTCAAGTGCAGGAAAATTGGGTTAGCGTGGATGGACATTTAGGTCGGCATGGTCCAGTTTGGGCCAAAGGCCCGTCTCCATGCTGTCGGACTCTATGACTCTATGAGGGGTATAGATAAAGTGAATAACAAATATCTTTTCCCTAGGGTGGGGGATTTCATGACTCGGGAGCATAATTTTAAGGTGAGAGGATAACGATTTAAAAAAGACGTGAGGGGCATTTTCTTTTTTACAAACAATGGTTCGTGGGTGGAATGAACTTCCAGAGGCTGTGATGAATGCTGGTACAGTCATAACATTTACAAGATATTTAAATAAATACATGAATAAGAAATGTTTGTGTGGATATGGGCCAAGCGCAGGCAAGTGGGACTAGTTTAGTTTGAGATTATGGTTGGCACGGACTGGTTGAACAGAAGGGTCTGTTTCTGTGCTGTATGACTCCATGATTCTATAACACTCAAGACGCTTGACACTACTCAGGACATATTTGATTTGCATCATCTACAGTCTTCCACATTCACTCACTCCACCTGTGAGATGCAATGCAACAACTTGCCAAGGATTCTTCAACAGCACTTTCCAAATGTATGACCTCGTATCTACTAGATGGTCAGCAGTAAAATGGGGACACCACTTGTTGCAGGTTCCCCTCAAGTTATGCACAAATCTGAATTGGATTGAAATTGCTGTTCCTTCCTGATGGATCAAACTCCTGGAACTGCCTTGGAGAATTCCTACCAGCACGACAGGTGTATCTACATCATGTGGACTGCAGTTGTTCAAGAAGGCAGCTTTCAGCCATCTTCTGAAGGGAAATGAGATATGGAGAATAAATGCTGGCCCAGCCAGTCTCGTTCACATCCCATAAGTGAATATTAAAAACCAAAGCAAAATAATATCCCAAAGGCAGATTGCAACGGGATCTGGATCAGATGAGCCATTGGATTGATGAGTGGCAGATGGAATTTAATTTAGATAAATGTGAGGTACGGTATTTTGGGAAAGCAAACTTTAACATGACTTATACACTTAATGGTAAGATCCTAGGGAGTGTTATTGAACAAAGAGCCCTTGGAGTGCAGGTTCATAGCTCCTTGAAAGTAGAGTCACAGGTAGATAGGATAGTGAAGAAAGCATTTGATATGCTTTCCTTTATTGGTCAGAGTATCGAGTACAGGAGTTGGGAGGTCATGATCGGAAGGATGTTGTGAAACTTGAAAGGGTTCAGAAAAGATTTACAAAGATGTTGCCAGGTTTGGAGGATTTGAGCTATAGGGAGTGGTTAAATAGGCTAGGGCTGTTTTCCCTGGAGTGTCAGAGGCTGAGGGGTGACCTTATAGAGGTTTATAAAATCATGAGAGGCATGGATAGGATAAATAGACAAGGTCTTTTCCCTGGGGTGGGGGAATCAAAACTAGAGGGTATAAGTTTAGTGTGAGAGAAGAAAGATATAAAAGAAACCTAAGGGTCAACGTTTTCATGCAGGGGGTGGTGCATGTGTGGAATGAGCTGCCAGAGGAAGTAGTGGAGGCTGGTACAATTGCAACATTTAAAAGGCATTTGGATGGGTATATGAATAGGAAGAGTTTGGAGGGATATGGGCCGGGTGCTGGCAGGTAGGACTAGATTGGGTTGGGATATCTGGTTGGCATGGATAAGTTGGACCAAAGGGTCTGTTTCCGTGCTGTACATCTCTATGACTCTATGACTTCACAGGAACCATTATCAAATAAAGTTGGCATCAAGAGGTAGACATAGAGGTTTAGGAAGAAAATTCCAGAGATTACGGTCTTGGGCACCAATGATGGAGTGCTTAAAATCAGCATTGCTCAGAAGATTTAAATCTGGGATACTGAAAGGCTTAAAGAAGATGGTGTGTTCAAACACCGCTCTTGAATTAGGATAGATATTTTTGAACCAACCTGTGAAGAGATGTTGTTGTGCACCTCTGGAGCAGATGAGACCTGAATCCTAGCCATCTAGTTCAGAGGTAGGGACCACCACTACTACGATTTAGGAGCTCCCATCTGAACTTGTGTATAAAATCTTGACTGAACCTCAATGAAGGACAAAGTGATTGAAATTTAATTGGGGTCTGCATATTTCTCAAAAGTGCTCTCTTTAAGATAAGGCCTTAAACCAAAAGCAGTTAAAAATACGATGTGAAGAAAAGCAAAATATTCTGTCAGTGATTTAAAAGCAGAAGATGGCAGAAATCCTCAGCATCAACCGATTGATCAACAGAGAAACAAAGTTAACATTTCAGGTCTGTGACTTATCACAGATTCTCAACAAAATTCTCTTTATGTCTTGGCCAATGATTTTTAACGTCAAATAAATTCATCGCAAGCAAGCTTTCTGGTGATTTATTTCTTAGCAGTTTAATGCCGTGAGAAGATCTTTCTTTAACTGCCTTCACGCATTCAGAAAAATGCATGAACAACTTTACGAATTCTTAAATCAAACAAAGAACTATGGATGCTGGAAATCTGGAATAAACCTGAAGAAGAGTTACTGGATTGGAAAGGTTAACTCTGTTTTTCTGACGACGGATGCTACCAGGCCTTCTGAGGTTTTCCAGCATTTTCTGCTTTTTGTACAAATTTTCCCTTATCCCATTTTGAACTATACATGCAGTCTAAATACACTATAAACTATACATTTACCAAAGGCCATAACTACATTAAAAGGTAAGTCGGATATGCAGTGTTATTAATACACAAAGTGGCTGCACCAATGAATTTACTAAATAATCTGGTCCGATATTTGGAAGGCCTCAAAAACAGACACAGTGATCGTGATGAAACACTATATCAATCGCTTTCAGTGCAGCGAATACTCATTATCTATTCCCTTCTCATTATTCGGTTTTAAATCCAGACTATACATTTGACGCAATGCATTGTGGCTACAGCAGTTGTTTATTGTCATTCTACAACTGATTCTGACTTTGGGAAGACACAGGAGCAGGAAAACAGCAGGCTTTAAGTTTGTCTGACCACTTGTCTGACACAGGAGAATTTTGGTCAGCAAGGGAAGAGAGATGTAACCTCTCTGCAGCAGTTCATGGAACTGTCCAAATAATGAGAAGGATCTGGAGTAAAATAGGAGCACCATGATTCAAACCCCAAAATCATGAATGCAGTACCACAGAAAAGGTTCAATAACCTCCTGTAAGTGTGAGTGATTAAGGTCACTCACTGTAACTACAGTGCCACATTCTACCAACTGAACCACTAGCACCAATGGTCAGTGTCACCCTACTCAATTTCCCACGCTAATCTACCAATAATCTCTACCAATCTGGCCTTATATCAATTATTTTACAGGTTGTGATTGTCATGTTGGAGGTCAGCATTTATTGTCCTTTATTTAACTGCCATTGACTTGCATTGCCTCACATCACTTGCACGCATCAATACAAACCTCACACTCATATTTCATAGCTTTCACACTAGTCGACCATGTCAGCCATATCACACACAGATTCCACCACACACCCCAGCACTCTTCCTCTCTCTTGCAATGATAAAGAGGCACCTGGATCTATCTAGTGGCAGACAGGTAATGGCTGCATGTCCCTACGCTGACATGGGAGACTGTGGCTGAGCATCACTGGGGAGGCCATTGGAAAGGCTGTGGTCAGAGTTGAGCATAGAACGATAGAAGATAACGGTATCTACTTGACTCATGTTCCTTCTCTTAATTTCTCTTTAAGATGCACCTCATGGTTTCTCCTCAGAATAACCCTAATGTTGTGCTTTTGTCCTGTCAGACAGTGAATAATTGCACCCTGTCAGGCAGCAGTAGATCAGAAGGCAGAAGAAGAGGAAATGATGAAGAATAAACACAGTCACTCATTTCCACATTCGCAGCCACTAGCTCAGTCACTGAGATGACACCCCGGTTTAAAGAATAGATGGAAAGTATAATTTGCAGATACGATAGTATGAAATAGGAGCAGGAGTAGGTCATTTATTCCATCAATATATTGAGACGTGCAACATGTGTGTCCTGCAGCCAGGGTAAGGGACAAGGTTGGGTGCCAACTCATCAGAGAGTGAACTCACATATGTTTCTGCGGCAGGGGTAACCTGGGTATGTCCTGCCAGTGGAGATGGAAGTGGCACAGTCCTATACAGTCAGGAAAGAGTTTGTATAGGGGTCCATACATTGACTCAGGACCTCATTAAGCCAATGTGTGGCGTCTGCTTGCTCTCTGAATCATGTTGTATTCTAGGAGAAAGCTTTCTGCACCTGGAATATTCTTGGTGAGCGCAGTCAAACAACAGTGAAGAAGCATGAAGCCACCCAGGACAAAGCAGCCCACATGTTCGGCACCCCATGCATCACCATCCACAATGACATCCTCCATCACTGATCCGTAATGGCAGCGGTGCATACTAGGAGAAAGTGGGGACTGCAGATACTGGCGATCAGAATCAAGGATGTGTGCTGGAAAAGCACAGCAGGTCAGGCAGCATTCGAGGCACAGGAGAATCGACATTTTGGGCATAAACCCTTCATCAACGGTGCATGCTACCTACAACATACTCTGCAGCAATGAACAAGCACCTTCCAAACCCACAAGCTCTACCATCTTGATGGACAAGAGCAGCAGATGTATGGGAACAACATTACCTGCAAGTTCCCCTCTAAGAGGCAAACAGAATCACTGATTTTTTACACCACAGAATGAGAACATTTGCCTTTTAAATCTGCACCATCCTGACATCACTGTTCCTTTACTGTAGCTAAGTCCAAATTCTTGAACTCCTTTCAGAATAGAACTGTAAGGAAGGAAATTTGCTATCCTTATTTGGTCTGGCCTCCATGCGACGCACAGCTAATCAATTCAAGGTAACTATGGATAGACAACAAATGCCAGCCTTGCCAGCAGGACCCACAAATGGAAATAAAGAAAACAACAATGGTAAGGAATCCTTCCTGGTGTTCAGCAGAATTAATGTGTTATTTTTAGACAGAGTAAGTTAAAATAAGGATTGAGCTCCAAAGGGTAGCACTTGCATCAATCACCATTAATCATGAACTCATTGACATAATAACTTGCATATTCAGAATATGTTTGGAAATTACTAACTGGGTGTGTGCAAACCTTCTGACCAGAATTATCACTCACTCAAGAAGCACATGGACACCACTTTAAGGTTACTTATAGCACCTGAAACTTGATTGACTGATCGATTGATTGTTGTCACATATACCGAGATACAGTGAAAAGTGTTGTCATGCGTACTACACAGGCACATTGTACCAATCAAAGGGCATCAGGGTAACAGAACAGAGTGCAGAACACAGTGTTACAGCCACAGAGAAGGTGCAGAGAGAGAGAGATCAGAATTAACATTTGAGAGGTCCATTCCAAAGTCTGATAACAGCGGGGACAAAGCTGTTTTTGAATTTGTTCATGTGTGTTTTCAAACTTTTATCTGTCAGATGGAAGAGGGTGGGACAGAGTATAAACAGGGTGGAAGGGGTCTTTGATTATGTGGGTTGTTTTCCCGAGACAGTGGAAAGGCTGGTTTACATGATGGACTGGGTTGTGTTCACGACTCTCTGCAGTTTCTTGCGCTTTTAGGAACAGCAGTTGCCACACCACACTGTGGTGCATCCACACAGGATGCTTTCTATAATCCATCTATGAAAATTAGTAAGAGTCATTGTGGACATGCTGAATTTCCTTAGCATCCTGAGGAAGTACAGATATTGTTGTGCTTTGTTGACCAGGACAGATTGTTGGTGATTATTACTCTCAGGAACTTGGAGCTGTCGACCATCTCCACTCAGCACCGTTGACACAGACAGAGGTGTGCCCTGTACACTGCTTCCTGAAGTCAATGGCCAGCTCCTTTGTTTTGCTGACATTGATGGAGTGATTGTTGTCTTTACACCATGCCGCTAAGCACTCAATCTCTTTCCTGTATTCTGTCTTGTTGTTTGAAATTCGACCTACCTACAACGGTGTACATCATGCGTTTGAATGTTTGCTCTACTGAGTATCGAAGATATTTCCTTTGATTCTCTTTTATCATAATAACAAAATTGAATATTCTTTCATTAGGATTTGAGTCTAAATTATGAGATGCCTGATATAGCAAGTCAATTTCTTTCACTGCTGGTGGACAAGTGTTCACTTTCTCCAGATTTCACTCTCTGCTGATTTGAAGTAACATGATGAGACTGATGATTACTGAGAGTTTTAGTTTTTGCCTATTTGGTTGCTGTAAAGCTTGGATGCTTTCAGATTTATAAGCACTCGTATTGATATCACTGTAAGTGGAGAAGAAGTTTTATGGAGTGTTACATTAAAGGATCAGAGTTAGTCATTCTATTTTATATCCAGACCAGTGTATCAGCACAAATACACTTAAAGAAAGAAACAATGTCCTTTCTGAAACCCTTTGAAGAATGCACTGGCAAAATTCACTGTGAGCTTTGTTTAATTTCAGCTGTCGTTTTAACAATGTTTAAAATTAAAAACCTATTTGCCATCTAAAACTCAAATGGTAAATCGAAATAGAGTGTAAAAGAAGAAGTGATGCTTTGCCTGAACTTGTAGCCTTTGCAAGAGTATCTTTCTATCAATTCTCTTATCTAGTCAACAAACATGAAATCCTTCATTTGGGTCATTCTGTTGCGATCCAATCATTGCCTTGAAAAGTGAAAAAAACAGATTCAACTGAATAAAGGAGATTAATTTATCATTAGGGCTCTGCTTAATTGAAGTCAATTCTGAACAAACTTGAATTCAATTTCTGCTCATTAGATGGAATGTGTTCTGCTTCTTTCCCCTGCCTAGCTTTGAACAAGCAGCTGAGAACAAGGGATGAACATCAAAATTATTAAATTGAGGATATTTTATTTGGTCTTCACATGCCAGGGCTGCTTTGATGAGGACATTTTTTGGCACAAAAAAGGCAGAAGAGCAGCTGGAGGAAAGAATCAAATGAAACTAAGCCTCTGAAAATTGAAGAAAGTGCGAGCTTAATAATATTTAATAATTGAATTTCCACAAACAATAGCAGCAAATGAAGTAATCTGCAAAAGTGTGTGAACTCATCTGCATAATTGATGCTGGTCCTCCTGTATATGAATAATGAAGATAATAAACGATGTTTCTAAAAATGGGCACAATAACAGCAAATTTCATCAAGCCACACTCTCTGATTAATCTGCTCTTGCAAATCAGTGCTGAGAGCAGAGATTGTGATTAACCGCGCCAGGGACTACAACAGTAGGCAACATGCCCTCTCTCTCTCTCTCTCTCTCAGCTCGAAGCACTCTTAGCTGGCAGGTGCTGCAGGCTGTGTCTCATACAGAGGAACCCTAGAGAAAGTCGCCTGACAAGGAGAGTAATTTGGTTCTGGCTGTTAGTGTTTCAGAACCTTAGCTGATGCAAAAAAAAACACATTGACGAACCTATTGCTGAGTGTGTACATGTAGTATTTCACAAAGGTGCGTTATCAGTCTTCCTGAGTGTAAGTATGGCAACGTATCTCCAAGTCCCAAATAGAAATTAGGGATTTCAAGTGTAGGTAAACATATCTTTTCATGATATTGCAATCTGTCCTTTTTGGCTGGTGTAACCTTTAGCAAATTGCAAATGATGTGCTGCATTATTTCTTATGATATGAACATTTGGATTTAAAATGGTCATCCTGTTCAAAGACTCTTATATCATGAACCTCAGACAGTAATTTACACTTCTTTGAAATTTTCAAATACTTAACTATGAACATGTTATTTACATCAATTATTATTTGGCAGAGAGGGAACTGATCGCGTCAGATCCATTTCGATCTTTATTACAGTTATTGAAACTTTAAAGAAAATCCATTTTAACATCTACCCTACCTAATTATTTGAAAATTACCAATTGTGTTTTGCTTAGGTAAACCAATTAGTGGAGTTAAAGACATTGAGAAGAATAGCAAATTTGATAAACATTAATTTAAATTATGGTCTCGCATTTCAAATTATAATTGGAGTTTGGTGTTAAATATAGAATTTTCAAGAGTATGAATAGCTTATACTGGAAAAATTCTAGATTTTGTTCCAGTTAGGCCCAGCCTTACTTATTGGGGTTACATCTTAGACTCAATGTTTTACTATTTTAGCACTAGAATTAGAATTCCTACAATGTGGAAACAGGCACTCCAGCCCAACTAGTCCACACCGCCCCTCTGAACTGTATCCCACCCAGATCCTTTACCCTACATTTTCCCTGACTAATGCATTTAACCTATACACCCCTGAACACTATGGGCAATGTAGCATGGCCAATTCACCTAACCTGCACATCTTTGGACTGTGGGAGGAAGCCAGAGCACCTGGGGGAAACCCACACAAACACGGGAAGAATGTGCAAACTCCACACAGGCAGTCGCCTGAATTGGAATCAAACCTGAGTTCCTGGTGGTATGAGACAGCAATGCTAACCACTGAGCCACCGTGCTGCCCCCAAGGCGTATTTAAAGGTGTATATGCTACTGTAAAATGTACCTTTAATTATTTACTGAATAAACTCAAATGAAAAATTAATTCAGTTGTAGATGAGTTTTAAAACATTTTAGTTTCCCTTGTCCTGTTACTTCAGCATTAACATCAATATAAGTCTACATAAATGTTGGAAATAATAACTGGAATGTGTGTACAATCATTGTTTTTTTATATGAAACCTAATATTTTGGTGAACTGTCAGCATCAGGTCAACGCTATATCTTTAATTGTAACTGCAGCGCATCACAGTGTTCTTGACCTGGTTCTAATGACTGAACACCTAAAAATAAAGGCATGTTACAAAACAGCCACATGACTGTGACATGATTATTGGACTCTGATTTAGCAAGTAACCTGCTTATAGCTCAATTTAACTCTGTTTCCTCACAACCTTCAAACGCAGATTCTGCCAACTCATCAGCTATTTTATAGATTATTATGTTAATAGACAGAAGTTTAGAAAGATAAAGATAGATAGACACAGATAGTAAGACACAGACAAGTAGATCAAAAGAAAGAACTTGAGACTGTATCAGCTGATGCATGATAACTGTGTCTTCGTCCCCTCATTGATCCAATGACTTTCTAAAGCCAATGCTCATTGCCAGTTGCCTATTAAAAGTAGGACGATCCTCTGCACCAGTCCTTGAATGGAAATGCCTGACGAATGGCCTATTCTAATTCAAATATTACAAACCTCTGTCTGGACTCTCTGCCGTGAATACGTCTCTGCTGCATATTATGAAGCCCAGCGTTCCAACAAATTAAGACCTTGACAAACAAGCTTATAGCAAGCTATGAATTTCTGCAATCTTGCTTTTTCTTTATTATTTAACCTATTTTTCTAATCAACCCAGTCAGAGATGTTATTACACATGTCGGGAGCAGGTGAGATGTAAATCCATGCACCCCAGTCCAGGGGTATGGACACTACCACTGAGCCATAAAAGGACCTTCGGCAGTCTTTTTCTTTTCTCCCCCTCCTTTTATCTCCTCTTATTTCACTTTTTTTTCTCCTTTCCCACAATGTTTCCCAGTCCAGTGGTAGGGACACTGCTACAAGAGGTCCTTCTGCGGGCTTGCTATCATGAAGGCTTGATTATACCAGTACGTTACTAATCATGGATCATCGGCCAACCTCAGCTCAGGCAAAAGCCCACAGTTAGTAAGTAAATGATTGACTAGCCTCCTTCATGAATGCTTCTTCCAATGTGCTGGAGTGACTGTTTTTTCCAGTATATACATTTAGCTGTCAATGCTGCACTCAGCAAAGACCTAGCAGATTTTTGATGATTACCTACAGTATAGAAACAGGCCCTTTGGCCCAACAAGTCCACACCGACCCTCTGAAGAGTAACCCACCCAGATCCATTCCCCATATTTACCCCTGATTAATATTTATACCTAACACTATGGGCAATTTAACATGGCCAATTCGCCTAATCTTTGGACTGGGGGAGGAAACCGGAGCACCCGGAGGAAACCCACAGAGACAGGGAGAATGTGCAAGCTCCACACAGACAGTCGCCCGAGGCTGGAATTGAACCTGGGTCGCTGGCACTGTGAGGTAGCAGTGCTAACCATTGAGCCACTGTGCACACAGGGCTTTTTACTTGTTCATAGGATAACACCGTCGCTGCTGGTGAAATCAGCATTAATTGCCTGTCTCTAATTTTCTGCAAGAAAGTGGTGATGAACTGAGAGACAATTTATGTGTCTGTACCACTTCAATAAAATTAGTTTTCATAAAACCTTGTTTGTTCTGAAGAAGGGTCACTGAAATGTTAACTCTGCTTTCTCACCACAGATGCTAACAGACCTGTTGAGCTTCCCCAGCAATTTCAGTCTTTGTATCTTATTTCTGGCTTTGCTTTCGACCATTCTATCTGGCATTTTGGTCTTCAAGTGAAAATGTCAAGGATCATGCCCAATTGGCCTGCCCCTAAGGTTAAATAAACATCACGGGGCTGTTGTTTCACAGTGCACATGACAAAATGCACCTGCTCTTGAAGAAATCAGATTAATGGGAATGGTTCAAGCATGAGCTCTTTCTATTTTGCACATAAGCACCTGCCTGTGATTATGGAAATGTTCCTGTACTGATGAGAATGTAGCTGCTACTGGCCTACTGTTCCCAAAACGTATTCATCCTAAACTAGCCACCAGCATGCCAAGCCAAATATGGAAAACTGCTGAGAAAGCCAAGATCTCAAAATAGGTATTTCTGCCTGCACTGCCTAGTCATTTTTACAAAAAAAATCAACCCTAGTTCAGGGGTATTAATACACACCTCTCGAGCAGGTGGAAGTTGAACTGAGGCCTCTGGGCTGAGATAGGAACATTGTACCACAAGAACTCTTCTGCCGAATCATCATGTTATCCTGCAAGAATCAGCTGTTTTCAGTATTTACTAATCACCCTGTTCAGAAATGTTGTCACACACCTCTCGAACAGATGGGACATAGAGTCATAGAGTCATAGAGATGTACAGTGTGGAAACAGACCCTTCGGTCCAACCTATCCATGCCAACCAGATATCCCAACCCAATCTAGTCCCACCTGCTAGCACCCGGCCCATATCCCTCCAAACCCTTCCTATTCATATACCCATCCAAATGCCTCTTAAATGTTG
>NC_057720.1:14393904-14407856 GCF_004010195.1 Chiloscyllium plagiosum
ATTTATCTGAATTAAACTCCATCTGCCACTTCTCAGCCCATTGGCCCATCTGGTCAAGATCCTGTTGTAATCTGAGGTAACCC
Organism: Chiloscyllium plagiosum; assembly: GCF_004010195.1. Lineage (NCBI taxonomy): Eukaryota > Metazoa > Chordata > Chondrichthyes > Orectolobiformes > Hemiscylliidae > Chiloscyllium > Chiloscyllium plagiosum. The sequence continues at coordinate 14,393,988 of NC_057720.1, forward strand.
TCTTCGCTGTCCCCTAAACCTCCAATTTTGGTGTCATCTGCAAACTTACTAATTGTACCTCTTATGCTCACATCCAAATCATTTATGTAAATGACAAAAATTAGAGGGCCCAGCACCGATCCTTGTGGCACTCCACTGGTTACAGGCCTCCAGTCTGAAAAACAACCCTCCACCACCATCCTCTGTCTTCTACCTTTGAGCCAGTTCTGTATCACATGAACCTAGGCCACCTGGTTAAGAGGTATGGACACTACACCACACCACAAGAGTCCTTCCGCCTGGTCAATTCTTTTTTACCCTATTTTTCTAATTAACATAGTTAGAGCTGTTATAATGCACGTCCAGAGCAAGTGGGACCTGAGCCGAGGACCTCCCATTCCACAGGTATAAACACTACCACTACACCACAAGAGTCTTTCTGCCTGGTCAATAAACATTCCACTTTATGCTCATCGCTGTCACATTTGTTTGATCCTTTTTGGGCTGACATACTGCAAACTGGGCTGGTGAATACAGGTTTTCCCCGGGTTACAAACGCCTGTCTTATAAATGCCCGAATTTACGAACCAACCTCTGTAAATCCTATTGTTTTAAAAAATCGAGTTGCATACTAACAAACAGGTACTAACAAACAGGCGGACTACTTTGCACAATGCTCAAAACACTGCGCGTTTTTTGTTACATTTATTATTATTTCTGTATTATTATATTTAAGATGCTTAGATAAAATAAATACTATATACTAAGACAAACATTTGAATAATTTACGCCAGATGTGAACCGTACGTAACTGTTCCGACTTACATACAAACTCGACTTAGGAACAGACTTAAAAACAGAACTCTTCCATAAACCGGCAACTTCCTGTACTCAATGACAAATGAGTGCACATTTTTGTGTCAGGAGTATTGCATCCTAACTCCCTGCTGTGGTCACTAGCCCTCTGTGACATGACTTTCAACTCTTGCTGTGCAGATGCAGTCACAGATTTGATGGGTAGAATGTGTGGTAAAATCATGACTTTGATTTATTCTTTGTTGATTTCCTCAACAGCTCAACTGTCTTCAAGCCAGTCAATATGATCAAACCATAGTCGGCAGCATGGTGGCACAGTGGTTAGCACTGCTGCCTCACAGCGCCAGAGACCCGGGTTCAGTTCTTTCCTCTGGGTGCTCCAGTTTCCTCCCACAGTCCAAAAATGTGCAGGTTAGGTGAATTGGTCATAGTGTTAGGTAAGGGACAAATGTATGGGTGGGTGGCGGGTCAGTGTGGACTTGTTGGGCCGAAGGGCCTGTTTCCACACTGTAAAGTAATCTAATCTAATCACTCTGCTTCCTTTGACATTTTCTTACAAACTCACTGGTGTAAAGAGTGAGCAATAAATAAGCTTGTACATGAACACATGATCTCCAACACTCCAAACTACCAACCCGAATTCAATGAGCCAAGCCATAGGTGGGTACTTTCTCACTGCTTTGGAAATCACCATGGACAGTGAAGAGGTCTTGTAGTACTGTGGTATCAGCCATTCTTCTGGTATGGAAGCTCCATATTTGTGTTCCACTTCAGGACGAAATGCCCACAGATGATGTATTTATGACAGAGCCAAATAGGTTGATCATCAGCCTGTAAATCCTTCCAGGCTGATAGCAGGTAACTTTCCTGGTTAGTTATTTTGCAGAAGACAGTGGCAAACCTCTGCAATAATTTACCAAATATAAATACAGAAAGTAATTTTTAAAAATTTATTCACAAGATGAGGGTATTACCAGCTAGGCCAGCATTTATTGCTCATCCCTAATTGCCCAGAGGGCAGCTAGAAGTCATCACTGTGGGTCTGGAGTCACGTGTAGGGCAGACCAGGTAAGGGAAGCAGCTTTGTTCCTTAAAGGGCATTAGTGAACCAGATGGTTTTTTCCTAAGAATTGGCAACAGATTCACAGTCATCATCAGACTCTTAATTCCAGCTTTTTATTGGATTCAAATTCAACCACCTTTTCGGGCAGGATTTGAACATAGGTCTCCAGAACATTAGAACAGTCTCTGGATTAATAGTCTGGTGATAATACCACTAGGTCATCACCTTCCCACTTCACATGTAGCACCTTGATAACAAGATAAGAAATCCTTGAAAACAAGTATGAATTATGCCCCACATCACTAAATTAAGTCTCGTAAATAAGCAGCCTAGTGTTTCTGGAAGTTGCTGATGACCATGTTCTGAAGTAGCCAAAATCTTGTTCAGCCACCAATTTAATAAAAACATCACCTTTCTATGTTCACTGGAATGATTCCATGGATTTAGGATGGCAGTCACATGACTGAAATAGACCAGAGGAGAAGGGTTTGAAACTACTTAAAGCAGAGAAGATCAAAAGATTTCATTAGAAGTGTTTAAAATGGTGAAGGGTTTATATAAATTGAAGAAAGAGAAACTAAAGTGGTGGAAACTATATTTAAGGAGACTGGGGAGAGAACCAGAGGTGCCCTGAGGAAAGGTTCTGTTACACAAACAGTTAATATTTGGAATGTTCTGCCAGATAGAGTGGTGGAAACAAATATAGTAGTAGCCTTCAATTGGAAGAATTGGATAAATACTTAATGAAGCAAAGAACAGGAGAGTGGAACTAACCAGATTATTCTTTGAATGATGCTGACAATACCAACTTGTAAATATCACAAGTCAATTGTTCATGCTAAGTTTCAAGTCTTCTATTTCCTGGCCAACATTCTTCTCTTAACCAAGATAATCAAAAATGGATTATCCAGGCATTCATTCCATTGCTGTCTGTGAAATGTTGTTGTGTCTTAATTAACTTCTACACACAGCCACAAAACAATGACTACATTTCAACAGTAAATTCACCAGGCGTGAGGTTTGTTCAACACCTAGAGGGTGAATTATTGAAAAGGTATGTTTTTCCATTCTACCAATGCAACTTAGATTACTTGCAGCGTGGAAACAGGCTCTTTGGCCCAACAAGTCCACACCAACCCTCTGAAGAGCAGCCCATCCAGACCCATTCCCCTACACCTAACACTACGGGCAATTTAGCACGGGCAATCTAACCTGCACATTTTTGGACTGTGGGAGGAAACAAGAGCACCCGGAGGAAACCCATGCAGACACAGGGAGAATGTGCAAACTCCATACAGACAGTTGCCTGAGGTGGGAATCGAACCCGGGTCTCTGGTGCTGTGAGGTAGCAGTGCTGACCACTGTGCCACCATGTCACCCGCCATGTTCTTCAAATAATGTTCCTCACCAAACTGATTTATTTAAATAATTTAAAAGCCAAGAGAACTGTCGATGCTGTAAATCAGAAACAAAAACAGACGGTGCTGGAAAAGCTCAGCAGGTCTGGCAGTATCATTGAAGAGAAATCAAAGTTAACGTTTCGGGTCTGGTGACCCTTCCTCAGAACTTTTCCAACAACCTCTGTTCTTGTTTATTCACATAATATACCTGACTGGGGAATCTGGCCACAACAAAATCCAGTGACCAAACAGAAAGTACTAAAGTAAGAAATAAAAAAAATCATTGTCAAAAATTGGATTGAACTAAACCAAGGCCCGAATTTTTATTTCCAAGTTGGGAGCTCAGAGTTGAGAAAATTCCCAACTCTGCAAACCTGCCAGGGAGACAGTGCACCAGACAGCTGGGTGTGTTCCATAACCACCAGAAAGAGTTTAGAGATAATCATGAGTAGGTTTCCTGATGAAGGAAGGACTCCTGCCCGCAATGTCGATTTTCCTGCTCCGCGGATGCTGCCTGACCTGCTGTGCTTTTCCAGCACCACTCTAATCTTGCTATGGAAAAGCCCAACTCAGTGATCTGGGACTTCTTTGTGGCTGTTAATAAAAAAACAAAAACTGCCCTCATTCTTTATGCCTACTCTCCCCAACACACATACACGCCATGCTTCATCCATACAAACCATGCTCCCCGGTGCTTCCAACAAACACCATGGACCCCTATTCCCTCCAGGCCAACCTATGACACTCTACTCACAATCCTACATGGTCCCTCATCCTCCATGGTAACCGATGCAACCTTATCCATCCATGGCACTTTATAGCCCACTCTCCCATGCTAATTTAGTGCTAACTCATACAACGCATGCCTCCACCCACCACCAGCTGTTCTTACACCCTCTGTACTAACTCATTCTCTATCCACATTCGGAAGACCGCAGGATCCATACTGAGATGAAATGGAATGGATTGTTAAGTGAATATTGATAAATTCAATAAATAAATTTTAAATAAAGCGATCTCAAATGTTAAAAATTATAGACTCCTTTCATTGCTCAGAGTTTCAGTTGTGAGATTCTCTCTGCTTGGTGAAGCTGTTAGCGGGAAGATTTGGGCTTGAATTTTCCTAATGCTGGGAGAGCCTGTTTGACTTATCCACATTGTGGCAGAGTCCGATTCAGGAGGTGCCACCCATTAGACCATAAGACATATGAGCAGAAATTAGGCCATTCGGCCCATCGAGTCTGCTCTGCTATTTGATCATGGTTGATAAGTTTCTCAACCCCATTCTCCTGCTTTTTCCTCATAACCTTTGATCCCCTTGACAATCAAGAACCTATCTATCTCTGTTTTAAATATACTCAATAACCCAGCCTCTGTAGCCTTTGTTTAAATAAATTAATTAGATGTTTAAATAAAAAAATCTCATTGATAAAAATCTATCACTGCATTTAATTTTCTTCAACCAGTAAATTGCATGTAAAAACAAGTTTCTGTATTCATTTTGCCATTTCAAAGACTTAATAAGCATTTAGGTCTTTCAATAAGTAAATAAATTGGGTCAGCACGGTGGCTCAGTGGTTAGCACTATTGCCTCACAGCGTCAGGGACCCGGTTTCAATTCCCATCTTAGGCAACTGTCTGTGTGGAGTTTGCACATTCTCCCTGTGTCTGCGTGGGTTTCCTCCGGGTGCTCTGGTTTCCTCCCACCGTCCAATGATGTGCAGGTTAGGTGAATTGGCCTTGCTAAATTGCCCATACTGTTAGGTGCACTAGTCAGTAAATGTAGGAGAATGGGTCTGGGTGGATTGCTCTTTGGAGGGTTGGGGTGGACTTGTTGGGCCGAAGGGCCTGTTTCCCCACTGTAGGGAATCTAATCTAATAAATGAATGAATAGGCAGGTACCTTGCTGGATGATAGATTGTGAAATCTGTCATGGGGCACAGCTCCCATAATAGTAGTCCTCAGGCTTATGTCAACAGATGTAGTGAAATAGCAAGCACTGAAAGATTTTTACCCTGCAGGTCGTTTGTTTCTTTGAAAAATCTAAAGGCCTAAGAAATATAAATGCCTTGTCAATTTGACGGTTCCCTTGACAGTTTAACAGTTCCGTTGACCTCAACAGTTCCAATGAGTTTATCAACTTTTCATCCACACTTATGTCACAGTATAATCCATTCCTGATGAATGGCTTTTGCCTGAAACATCGATTTTCCTGTTCCTGGGATGCTGCCTGACTTGCTGTGCTTTTCCAGCACCACTCCAATCTAGACTCTGATTTCCAGCATCTGCAGTCCTCACTTTTGCCTCACCTTATAATCCCAAAGGACAATTGACTTCTCTCAATGGGCAGAAAATCTCTTACATTGGCACCTTACCTCTCCAAAAAGTTGTCTCTGGACCTATCCAAAAGAGCACTTTGCCTCTCTAAATATCACTGTCAACTTCAAACCTTTTCCTGAAAAGTGTAAAGCCCCCATGTCAGGTTTTGGATATACCACGAGCAAAATCGGTATGTGCAGCTGTCACCATGAACCATAACTTGCCCTCATTCCTTACCCCTCCACAGTGAAAATGATGCGTGCTTGGCTTAAGGGTGCTTAACATATGAGGAACATTTCAGGACTTTGGGTCTATACTCGATGGAGTTTAGAAGAATGGGGTGGGGGGATTTAATCGAAACGTACAGAATACTAAATGGTCGGGGTAGAGTGGACATTGGGAAGATGTTTTCCTTGGCAGCAGAGGCTAGAACCTGAGGGCACAGCCTTAGATAAAGGGAAGGCCCTTAAGACGGAGATAAGGAGAAACGACTTCAGTCAGAGAATGATGAATCTGTGGAATTAATTGCCGCAGAAGGCTATGGAGGCCAGGCAATTGAATATATTTAAAATAGAGATAGATAGGTTCTTGATTGTCAAGGGGATCAAAGGTTATGAGGAGAGAGCAGGAGAATGGGGTTGAGAAACTTATCAACCATGATCAAATAGAGGATCAGATTCGATGGGCCAAATGGCCTAATTTCTGCTCCTGTGTCTTATGATCTTACGGGTGGCACCTCCAGAATCAGAGCTCTGCCACAATGTGAATAAGCCAGACAGGCTCTCCCAGCATTAGGAAAATTCAAGCCCAAATCTTTCGACTAACAGCTCCACCAAGCAGAGAGAATCTCACAACTGAAACTCTGGCAATGAAAGGAGCCTATAATTTTTAACATTTGAGATCACCTTCAAAATCTACAAAGCTCCAGAAAAAAGCTACAGATTATTTATGTGAAGGATTTTAAAGTCAAAGATGTCCATAATATCAGTTTTTTGTCAAAGTTTTTTGACAGTTCAAATTTTATTCAGAGACCTTTTCTATTAGTGTTTGCGCAAGACATGAACAGATTTTTCAATTGTGCCACATTTTATATTAAGAGCTCCACACATAATGAATAAGTCTATGAAAAGTAGCAAATGCGTACTTTGGTGACATTCATTACAAAGCAAATTAACATTCCACACTATCAACTTCATTAATTCCCATGCTCTCTGGCCCAGCTCAGGAGATTTTACAGATTTTTTTGGCTCTGTCCGGGATGCCCCAGGCAATAATAAGAAGTGAGTGTTCTTGCACGATACTAATCCACTCCCCTGCAGTTTAGCCTGGAGTGGTGTCAATAATTGTCTATTAGTTAAATATAGGGAGCAGTTCTCTTAAATGTATCAAAATATTCAAATGCAGCAAAAAGCAAAAAAAAGCTGACCCCAAATTAACCACTTTTAAGATGATTCCTTCAGCTGCAGTACTTTACTGTTGCCGTTAGTTTATAAATACACAGAGTCATAGAGATGTACAACATGGAAACAGACCCTTTGGTCCATGCCGACCAGATGTCCTAACTTAATCTAGTTCCATTTGCTAGCACTTGACCCATATCCCCCTAAACCCATCCAGATGCCTTTTCAACGTTGTAATCGTACCAGCCTCCACCACTTCCTGTGGCAGCTCATTCCATGCACACACCACCCTCTGTGTGAAAAAATTGCCCCTTATGTCCCTTTTAAATTGTTCCCCTCTCATCCTAAAAAGTGTAAGAAGGCAGTGCAGGTATCCTCTGTGGTCATCTCCCTCCAAAACAGATATACCGTTTCGGATACTGTTGGGGGAGATGACTCACCAGGGGAGGACAGCAGTTGCCAGGATCATGGCACCATGGCGGGCACTGCTGTTCAGAAGGGCAGGAAAAAGACTTGTTGGGCCATAGTCATAGGGCATTCTATTGTGAGGGAAGTAGATAGGCGGTTTAGATTAGATTAGATTAGATTACAGTGTGGAAACAGGCCCTTCGGCCCAACAAGTCCACATGCCTCCCAGGTGCTCGGGTCAGGGATGTCACCGATCAGCTGCAGAGCATTCTAAAAGGGGAGGGTGAACAGCCTGTTGTCTTGGTGCATATAGGCTCCAACGATATAAGTAAAAAATGAGATGAGGTCCTGGAAGCAGAATTCAAGGAGCTAGGAGAGAAGTTAAAAAGGAGGACCTCAAAGGTAGTGATCTCGGGATTACTACCAGTGCCACGTGTTAGCCATCGTAGAAATGAAAAAATAAGCAGGTGAACATGTGGCTTGAGGGATAGTACAGGAGGGAGGGGTTCAGATTTGTTGAACATTGGGACTGGTTCTGGGGAAGGTGGGACTATTACAAATTGGACGGTCCACACTTGAACCAGACTGGAACTAATGGCCTTGGGGGAGTTTTTGCTACTGCAGTTGGGGAGGTTTTAAACTAATGTAGAAGAGAAGACAAGTAGACAGTGAGGTGGAAACTGGAGATTGTAAGAATCATGAAGATAACATTAATAAGGGGAAGAGTAGACAGAGAGCAGATGAACGCAAAAGAACTGGTGGCCTGAAGTGCATATACTTTAATGCAAGGAGTATAGTGGGTAAGGCAGATGAACTTGGGGCTTGGACTGGTGCCTGAGAGTATGACATTATTGCAATCACAGAGACTTGGTTCAAGGAAGGGCATGATTGGCAACTAAATGTTCCAGGATATAGATGCTTCAGACAGGACAGGGAGGGAAGTAAAAGGGGGGGAAGAGTTGCATTGCTGGTCAGGGATGATATCACGGCTGTGTTAAAGGAGGACGCTATGGAAGGTTTGAGTAGTGAAGCATTATGGGTGGAGCTGAGAAATAAGAAGGGTGCAGTTACATTGATGGGGCTGTATTACAGGCCAAATAGGTAAACAGATTATGGAAAGATGTAGAGGCAACAGGGTAGTGATGATGGGAGATTTTAATGTTCCCAACATTGACTGAGATACACTTAGTGTCAGAGGTCTGGATGGGGCAGAATTTGGAAGAAGCGTCCAGTGGAGTTTTCTAGAGCAGTATGTCAATAGTCCGATGAGACCACATTAGACCTGGTGTTGGGGAATGAGCCAAGCCAGGTGGTAGAAGGTGCGGTGGGGGATTTCTTTGGGAACAGTGACCACAATTCTGCAAGTTTTAGAATACTCGTAGATAAAGAAGAGAGTGGTCCTAAGGGAAGAGTACTAAACTGGGCCAAGGCCAATTATATCAAAATTAGGCAGGAAATGTGGATTGGACACAGCTATTTGAAGGGAAGTCCACATTTGAGATGTGGGAGGCTTTCAAAGATAGGTTAAAGATAATGCAGGAGAGGCATGTCCTACTGAAAGCAAAGGATAGGAAAGGCAAGATTTGTGAACTGTGGATGACAGCAGAAATCATACGACTAGCCAAGAGGAAAAGGGAAGCATACATAAGATCTAGGCAGCTAAGAATAGAACAGGTCCTGGAGAAATATCGGGAGAGTAGGATCAGTTTTAAATGAGGAATCAAGTGGGCTAAAAGGGGTTATAAAATAGCTTTAGCGAGCAGAATTAAGGAGAATCCCAAAACCTTTAATTCTTATATAAGAAGCAAGAGGGTAACTCGAGAAAGGATTAGTCCACTATGGATAATGACAGAAGGCTGTGTGTCAACCTGAGAGAATAGGTAAGATTCTGAATGATTACTTTGTGTCAGTGTTCACTGAGGAGAGGAACATGATGAATGTTGAGATTAGAGATAGAAGTTTGATAAGTAGGGAAGGTATGTTGGGAGAGGAAATAGCTGGGGCCCTGACAGATATCTTTGTGGCATCCTTAAACACAAGTGAGGTGCCAGAGGACTGGAGGGTTGCTCATGTTGTCCCTCTGTACAAGAAGGATAGTAGGGATATTCCGGGTAACTACAGATCAGTGAGCCTGATGTCAGTGGTGGGGAGGTTGCTGGAGAAGGTACTGAGGGATAAAATCTATTTATATTTAGAAAAGATCGGGCTTATCAGTGATAGGCAACATGGTTTTGTGCGGGGGAGATCATTACCAACTTAATAGAGTTCTTTGCGGAAGTGACCAAGTTGATAGATGAAGGAAGGGCTGTTGATGTCATATACATGGACTTTAGTAAGGAATTTGATAAGGTTTCCCATGGTAGGCTAATGGAGAAAGTGAAGTCACATGGTGTGCAGGGTTTTCTAGCTAGGTGGATAAAGAACTGGTTGAGCAACAGGAGATAGAGTGTAGTAGTTGAAGGGAGTTTCTTGAAATGGAGAAAGGTGACCAATGGTGTTCCACAGGGGTCAGTATTGGGGCCACTTTTGTTTGTAATATACATAAATGATCTGGAAGAGGGCACTGTTGGTATGATCAGCAAGTTTGCAGATGACACAAAGATTGGTGGAGTAGCAGAAAGCATAAGGGACTGTCAGAGAATACAGGAGGATATAGATAGACTGGAGAGTTGGGTGGAGAATTGGCAGATGGAATTCAATCCAGGCAAATATGAGGTGATGCATTTTGAGAAGTCTAATTCTAGAGTAAATTATACAGTAAACGAAAGAGTCTTGCGAAAAGTTAATGAGCAGAGAGATCTGGGAGTGCAGGTCCATTGTACCCTGAAGGTTGCTGCACAGGTGGATAGGGTGGTCAAGAAGGCGTATGGTATGCTTGCCTTCATCGGATGGGGTATTGAGTATAAGAGCTGGCAGATCATGTTAAAATTGTACACAACGTTGGTTCGGCTGCATTAGAATACAGTGTACAGTTCTGGTCAACACATTACCAAAAGGATGTGGAGGCTTTGGAGAGGGTACAGAAAAGGTTTACGAGGATGTTGCCTGGTATGGAAGGTGCTAGCTATGAAGACAGGTTGAGTGGGTAGGATTGTTTGCATTAGAAAGAAGGAGATTAGGGGGACCTGATTGAGGTCTACAAAATCAGGAAGGGTATAGACAGGGTAGATACAGAAATGCTTTTTCACAGGGTGAAGGATTCAATAACGAGGGGTCATGCTTTCAAGGTGAGAGGTGAAAAGTTTTAGAAGGATACATGCAGCAAATACTTTACACAGAGGGTGGTAGGTGCCTGGACTGTGTTGCCAGCAGAGGTGGTAGAGGCAGGCACGGTAGATTCATTTAAGGTGTGTCTGGACAGATGCATGAGTAGATGGGGAGCAGAGGGATACAGATGCTTAGGAATTGGGCGACAGATTTAGACAGTGGATTCGGATCGGCTCAGGCTTAGAGGGCTGAAGGGTCTGTTCCTGGGCTGTAAATTGTTTTTGTCCTTTGTTCTAAACCTATGCCCTTAAGTTCTGGACCCCCCACCTGGGGAAATGACCTTGTCTATTTATCTTATCCATGCCCCTCATGATTTTATAAACCTTGATATGGTCACCCTTCAGTCTCCAATGCTCCAGGGAAAACAGCCCCAGCCTCTTCAGCCTCTCCCTATAGCTCAAATCCTCCAACCCTGGCAACATCCTTGTAAATCTTTTCAAGTTTCACAACCTCCTTCTGATAGGAAAGAGACCAGAATCGCACACATGTTTTATTGCCCTGTGATTTCAGACCAGGAGGAAACAAAGTGATGGATACAGACATACAGAATTTGCAGTTTATCTTCCATATCCATTTTACAGGTTATCAGAAGTCTTCACCACATGGGAAAATTCAGAGATTGAATCATATGTGACGTTCAGTTGAGGGGTTAAAATGAGACCCTGTGCAGCTTCTCGTGGTGAATATAAAAGATTCTGTGGCACCATTTCACAGAAGCGCTGAACGTTTGCCTGCAAGCTGCTGGCTAAGATTTATCCCTCACCCAGGAAAACAGATTATCTTGTCTTACTGCTGTTTCTGTGGGATCTTGCTGTGCACAATTTGATAGCTGTATTATCTCCACAGTGGGCAGAAGTGGGTACTGCAGATGCTGGAAATTACAGCCAAGATTAGAGTGTGCTGGAAAAACACAGGAGGCCAGGCAGCATCCAAGGAGCAGGAAAATCGATATCCCGAGCAAAAGCCCTTCATCAGGAATCGATTTTCATGCTCCTTGGGTGCTGTCTGACCTGCTGTGCTTTTCCAGCACCACTCCTATCTCCACAACAAGGAATTCAATCAAGCACTTTGGGATTTTGTCGGGTTGGGAAAGGAGCCATGTAAATGCAATAAATGCAAAACTTTCTTATTACTTATGAGTCGAGGTGCATTACCACAGTGAGGTCTAAATGTAGGGGAGGGGGTTTAATTTCCAATCAAGGGTGAGCAGGGGTGGTGGTACTGTATGGGGATGGTTAGTTAACAGTTTAGGACAGTGTTGTACAGAAAATATTGTTGGAGGTGTGGGAGGTTGCGCACTGTCAGAGTGCAACAAGGGGGTATTCAGCATGCTCAATGTAAGCAATTTTAGGAATGGGAGAGTTGAGCATTGCAGGCATGTGGGCCTGGTTAGCATTGTCAGGAGGGGCTAGAATTGTTGGGGTGTGGGTGGGGGGAGCGTTCACGAGAAGCAGGAGTTGTTCTATTCAACCTTTCCTAATGAGCAGCTCCCACGATTAATTACTGCCCTGCACCTGGGATGAACTGCAGGAAGTGGATGCAATACATAGCTGAGTAAATATACTGCATCAAACCCAAATCTCTGACTTGAAGGTCAATGTCAGAGACATTTCCAGAACAGCTCAGGTACCTAGCACAAATTTTTAATATATATATATATATATAAAAAACCAGAAGTGCTCTGAGGCAAAACTGAACATTTTTTCTCCATCACTAAATTATTTTCTCATCAATTAACCACCATCAGTAAATCCAACACAAGTTTACTCCCCAGGTAAATATCCCACAGGTGAGCAGTATGAGACTTCTTCAGGGTGCCAACAGACGTCTGGACATTTGGAAGATCTGGACCCATGATTGAAGTGTTAATCTGATTAAAAATTAGATCTGAAATCAGATTTTTACTTTGAACTTCATGTCTATACTGTGAAACTGTATTAACATTGTCAGAGGGAACAAAAGAGATGGGAATCTACAAAAATAGTAAATAGACTTTTAAGGACAATTTTATACTTTGAGTGGTTTGTTGATATCCAGCTTTGCAATAGCTTTTGTCAGGACATGCCAGCTCAGTGGACTGTACAAGCTGTCGCTCACAATGAACAGTGCTGCCACTATCCTCTTTAAGTGTAGGACCATACAAGCCCTGCTTTATTAGTGTGGTAGAGGAAATCCACTTCCTGGCCTAACTAGAAGAGGCCGTTGTCACAAACAAGATCTGGTTTATTGCATGTTAACAAGTAGTTGAAAATTATATTGATGTAACAGACAGTTCTATTACAATAAGATCATCAAGATGGTGGTGGCAGAGAAGGCAGCATTCTGGCTTCTGAGATCAAGCTTGTCCACCTGACCTGCATTTTTCTTTTCTTCCTTTTTCCTTCTACCCCTCCCTTTTCCTCAAACTTACCTGATACAGAGAGCTCTTCAGCAGGAGGACGCTTCGATAGGCTCTGGAGCGGTGGTGGTGTTTTCAGGGGCAGCGCAGCTACAGAATCGGTCGGTCGGCCTGTGAAGCCTAGAGTGGGCCTGTCATTTCCACATGGAGTGAGTCCCTGATGGTGGCATAGCCTGGGCTTGTGTAGCCCGGAGTGGGACACTTTCTCAGCTGCATTGTGTGGGCTGGTGTAGCCAGGAGTGGGACACTCTCTCTGGGGCATGGTGTGGGCTGGTGGAGCCCAGAGTGGGACACTCTCTCTGGGACATAGAACATTCCAGCGCAGTACAGGCCCTTCAGCCCTCGATGTTGTGCCGCCCTGTCATACTAATCTGAAGCCCATCCCACCTACACTATTCCATGTACGTCCATATACCTGTCTAATGACGACTTAAATGCACTTAAACTTGGCAAATTTACTACCGATGCAGGCAAAGCATTCCATACCCTTACTACTCTCTGAGTAAAGAAACTATCTCTGACATCTGTCTTATACATATCTCCCCTCACTTTAAAGTTGTGTCCCCTCATGTTTGCCATCCCCGTACTTGGAAAAAGGCTTTCCTGTCCACCCTATCTAACCCTCTGATTATCTTGTATGTCTCTATTAAGTCACCTCTCAACCTTCTTCTCTCTAACGAGAACAGCCTCAAGGCCCTCAGCCTTTCCTTGTAAGACATTCCTTCCATACCAGGCAACATCCTAGTAAATCTCCTCTGCACCCTTTCCAAAGCTTCCACATCTTTCTTATAATGCGGTGACCAGAACTGTACACAATAC
>NC_057720.1:14412380-14417415 GCF_004010195.1 Chiloscyllium plagiosum
GCACCTTTCCACAATCTGTTTCCCCATCTGTTTCTCCACATCTCTGCTGCTATTGGGGGGCCTATAGTAAACACCCAACAAGGTGACTGCACCTTTCCTATTTCTGGCTTCAGCCCATACTACCTCCAGAGGCAGATCCCCCTCAAACTTCCTTTCTGCAGCCGTTATACCATTTCTAATTAGCAATGCCACCCCTCCTCCTTTTTTCCCACCCTCCCTAATCTTACTGAAACATCTGTAACCAGGAACCTCCAACAACCATTCCTGTCTATCCACGTTTCCGTGATGGCCACAACATCGTAGTCCGAGGTACCGATCCACGCCTTAAGTTCACCCACCTTGTTTCTGATACTCCTTGCGTTGAAGTATACGCACTTGAACCCATCTCTGTGTCCGCAGGTAGTCCCTGTCAGTGCTGCCTTCTCCACAGCCTCCCTACAGTCTTGGGCATCCTGTCACACAGCTAGCTTACTTGCTGGACTACAAGTCCGGATCCCATCCCCCTGCCAAATTAGTTTAAACCCTCCCGAAGAGTGCTAGCAAACCTACCCTCCAGGATATTGGTGCCCTTCTGGTTCAGGTGCAACCCATCCTGTTTGTACAGGTCCCACCTTCCCCAGAATGCAGTCCAATTGTCCAAATATCTGAAGCCCTCCCTCCTACACCAGCCTTGCAGCCACGTGTTCAACTGCACTCTCTCCCTATTCTTTGCCTCATTGTCACGTGGCACCACTGTCACAGGGTCCACTTTAATTTGCATTCCTAAAATTTCTGTCAGGGTACTTGCAACTTTAGTCCAATATCTACGGATCTTATGACAGGTCCATAGGCGATGTACAAGAGTGCCCACCTCTATTTTGCATTTGGGACACATTGGAGATGCTCCTGCCTTAAATTTTGCCAGTCGAGCCGGTGCTATATGGGCCCTATGAAGCTCAACATTTTTAATGTGCTCATCCCCTATTGTTTCCTTCCCCATTCTACGCTTCCTAAATCTTTCCTAATTGCATCGTTATTTCCCTTCCCCCAGCTGTAACTCTTGCTCGGTGGAGTACACCTATTCCTTTCCATCACTAAAGTAAACCTGACAGAATTGTGATCGCTGTTTCCAAAGTGCTCACCTACTTCCAAATCTAACACCTGGCCAGGCTCGTTACCCAGTACTAAATCTAATGTGGCTTCCACCCTTGTAGACCTGTCTACATACTGTGTCAGGAAGCCCTCCTGCACACACTGGACAAAAACTGACACAGCTATAGTACTTGCATGGTGTGGGCTGATGTAGCCCGGACCGGGACACTCTCTCTGGGGCATGATGTGGGCTGGTGTAGCCTGGAGTGGGACACTCTCTCTGGGACATGGTGTGGGCTGGTGTAACCTGGAGTGGGACATTCTCTCTAGGGCATGGCATGGGCTGGTGTAGCCTGGAGTGGGACACTCTCTCTGGGACATGGTGTGTTCTGGTGTAGCCTGGAGTGGGACATTCTCTCTGGAACATGGTGTGTGCTGGTGTAACCTGGAGTGGGACATTCTCTCTAGGGCATGGCATGGGCTGGTGTAGTCAGGAATGAGACATTCTCTCTGGGGCATGGTGTGGGCTGGTGTAGCCAGGAGTGGGACACTCTGTCTGGGGCATGGTGTGTGCTGGTGTAACCTGGAGTGGGACATTCTCTCTAGGGCATGGCATGGGCTGGTGTAGTCAGGAATGAGACACTCTCTCTGGGGCATGGTGTAGGCTGGTGTAACCCGGAGTGGGACACTCTGTCTGGGGCATGGTGTGGGCTGGTGTAGCCAGGAATGAGACATTCTCTCTAGGGCATGGCATGGGCTGGTGTAGCCAGGAGTGGGACACTCTCTCTGGGGCATGGTGTAGGCTGGTGTAACCCGGAGTGGGACACTCTGTCTGGGGCATGGTGTGGGCTGGTGTAGCCAGGAATGAGACACTCTCTCTGGGGCATGGTGTGGGCTGGTGTAGCCAGGAGTGGGACACTCTCTCTCCGGCATGGTGTGGACTGGTGTAGCCAGGAGTGGGACACTCTCTCTGGGGCATGGTGTGGGCTGGTGTAGCCTGGAGTGACATACTCTTTCTGGGGAATGGCGTCGGCTGGAAAAAGCAGAACAGAATTCTGGTGGTGGTATGCTGCGGCAGCAGGGAAGGAAAAGTCGGACCCTCCTTCAGTTATGTATTTTTATTTTAATCTATGAATGGCACTTATGTACAAACATTGTTACACACATTTCTCTGTATTTTATATTGAATGCATGTGACAATAAAGAATAAAGAATATTTAATAACAATGACTAGATATCAACTTTCACTCATCCAAGATTTTAAGCTGTTTTGCTACAAGTCCATGTGACATCATCACAGTGGGTGGTGCTTATGGCACTCCCCAGCATTAACCCTTTTCAACTGTTTTTGGCCCACTTTCAACAATAGCTTGTTGTGATTGTAACAAGGTCAGCCAGCTGTTCCTTATGGAATATGAGTTCCCTGATTGGGGCTGTTCACCTGGTTCAATCAGGGAGCCCTGGCTGACAGACATAAACAGGAGGGTCAGAGGTTCTGTTCACTCTGCGATTTGGCTCTAAGGATGTCTGACTGGTGTCAAGTACAATGCCCATGTAAATAAAGGGTAATTTGGTGATGGGATTCCGCCCATTATGGAGTTATTTCGTACCTATTAGATCATGCAGGTAGGATGTCACAAAGCAATATACAGAAAATCATATGGGCTTGAGTCTTTTTTTCTGAAGAGTTCAACTGAGGCTGTGTGTTGTCAAAGAAATTATGCAGTGTTGCACAGGAATGATCAAAAGAGCCAAGGCAAGTCCTGGAGACTGTTGATTCCTGATAATTAATTCAAAGCTGTCTTTGCACCAAGAAATTTTTAAATTATCTGTTTCTTTGAACTACTATATACTTTTTAATTAATCAGTTATAACTTGTGATGCAATGTGAAGATACATGGCTTTACTTATCCAGTTATGGAGCGCACCAAAGATAATCTTTGACTGAATTCACAACATCATTCATTCCAGTCTGTGAGTAGTTGGTTTCATGTTTATTCATAAGCTCCAATATTAACACAACGGGGGCCACAGCAACCATGCACAAGGGGCTGGCATTGCAAACCAATCTAATGTCAGCAATGAGGCCCGGAGAAATGCATTCCCAGTGTTCATGTGTATATATCTTTGTCCAAAAGAGGATGGAAGTAATAGCTGGTCCATTTGTGGGAGAGTAGGATCAAGGGACAGAAAGCAACCCTATGACCAAAGGAGCGGTCAATAATTCAGCTGAAGGACACTCGGGCAGTCCTCATAACTACAGGGGAAAGGGAAGCCTGGGTTTGGAGGATAATTTATCAGTGGATTATGTTTGCTGCCCTTTAGTCCTCCATGCTCCTTTTCCCACCAGATTCGCCTACAGCAACAGCACCACAACAATTACACTGCACATGCCACGTGGTCAAAACACCATGGGTCCAAACAAACTCGCTGGAGTATGATCAAAACACAAAGGAGCAGGTTAAAAGTGAAGCCCACTATCCAATTCCATGGGTCTCTTCCAAAGAGAGGGCAATGTCAAATTTTCCCTATATTGCAAACTCTATTCCAGGACTATGGATTTTAGAGAACTTTTAGTGAACCAGCTATCTATAAAATCTCCTTTTTGCTAATGCTAAAGCTTAACTCACCCTTCCATTCCTGCAGTATTATTGCTTGACAAAGTGTTCCATCCAATAGTGATAAAATGACCAGGGTTTATATATGTTGAGGGAAAAGAGAAGGAAATTACTTACAAGACCTACATTACCCTTGACTATTGCAACTAATCTACACATCCCTGGAGACTATGGTCAATTTATCATGGCCAATTCACCTAATCTGCACAGCTTTGGACTGTGGGACCAAACCCAAGGAGAATGTGCAAACTCCACACAGACAGTTGCCCAAAGTTGGAATTGACCGCAGGTCCCTGGCACTGTGAGGCAGCAGTGCTAACTACTGAGCCACCGTGCCAACCTAATCCAAAGATATGCAGGGTAGTGGACTGCATATCCTCAGATGCTGCCTGAACTGCTGTGCTCTTCCAGCACCACTAATCAAAAATCTGGTTTCCAGCATCTGCAGTCATTGTTTTTACCTAGGGTAGTGGACTGGCCATGCTAAATTGCCCATGGTGTTTAGGGATGTGTAGGTTGACTGGATTGCCAAGATTGGGCAAGCTGTCTCACAGACTAGTCAGGCAACAGTCTGACATCGTCGTACTCATACCTCACAGACAATGACCCAGACAGACCCAGCAGAGGTGGTGGCACAGTGACATACAGTCAGGAGGAAGTTGCCCTGGGAGTCCTCAACATTGACCCGTACCCCATGAAGTCTCATGGCTTCAGGTTAAACATGAGCACGGAAACCTCCAGCTGATTACCATGTACATTCCTTCCTTGGCTGGTGAATCAGTACTCTTCCATGTTGAACACCACTTGAAGGAAGCACTGAGGTGGCAAGGATGCAAAACGTTCTCTGGCTGAGGATTTCAATATCCATCACCAAGAGTGGTTCAACGATAGTACTACTGATCGAGGTGGTTGGGTCCTAAAGGACATAGCTGCTAGACTGGGTCTGTGGCAGGTGATGAGGGAAGCAAGAAGTTCCCATCTTTACCGGTTTGCCAGGCGCAGATGCATCTGTCCATGACATTATCGGTAACAGTGACCACCACATAGTCCTTGTGGAGACGAAGACCCGCCTTCTCGTAGAGAATAACATCCATTGTGTTGTGTGGCACTATCACTGTGCTAAATAGGACAGACTTCAATCAGAGCTGAAAATGTGTTGCTGGAAACGCACAGCAGGTCAGGCAGCATCCAAGGAGCAGGAGAATCGACGTTTCGGGCATGAGCCCTTCTTCAGGAATGAGGAAGGTGTGCCAAGCAGGCTAAGATAAAAGATAGAGAGGAGGGACTTGGGGGAGGGGCGTAGGGAATGCGATAGGTGGAAGGAGGTTAAGGTGAGGGTGATAGGC
>NC_057720.1:14418062-14427723 GCF_004010195.1 Chiloscyllium plagiosum
GGAGGCCATCTGGTTGTTCTGTTTTTGGAACTGGTCCTCTGGGAGCAGATGTGGTGGAAACGAAGGAATTGGGAATATGGGATGGCGTTTTTACAGGGGGCAGGATGGGAGGAGCTGTAGTCTAGGTAGCTGTGGGAGTTGGTCGGTTTATAGTAAATGTCCGTGTTGATTCGGTCGCCCGAGATAGAAATGGAAAGGTCTAGGAAGGGGAGGGAGGAGTCTGAGATGGTGCAAGTGAATTTGAGGTCTGGGTGGAAGGTGTTGGTGAAGTGGATGAACTGTTCAACCTCCTCGTGGGAGCACGAGGCAGCGCCGATACAGTCATCGATGTAGCGGAGGAAAAGGTGGGGGGGTGGTGCCAGTGTAGCTGCGGAAGCTGGACTGTTCCACATATCCTACGAAGAGGCAGGCATAACTGGGGCCAATCAGATCTAGCAACTCAAGACTGAGCACCCATGAGGCACTGTCGGCCATCAACAGCAGCAGACCTGTACTCCATCACAACCTGCAAACTCATGGCTGGATATATCCCCCACTAACCATTACCTTCAAGCCAGGGGATCAACCCTGATTCATTGCACAGTGCAGGAAGGAAAGCCAGGAACAGCACCAGGCATACCTGAAAATAAGGTGTCTACCTGATGAAGTTACCAAACTGGACTACTTGCATGACAAACAGCATAAGCAGCAAGTGATACAGCTGAGAGATCGCACAGCCAATGGAACAGATCTGAGTTCTGCAGGCCTGCCATATCCAGTCGTGGATGGTGGCAGACAGTTAACAACTTTCTGGAGGAGGCGGCTCCGAAAATATCCCCATCCTCAATGCTAGAAGAGCCCAGCAAATCAGTGCAGAAGATAAGGCTGAAGCATTCAAAGAAACTTTCAGCCAGAGATGCTGAGTGAATGATTCATCTCAGCCTCCTCCAGTAGTTCCCAGCGTCATTGATATTAGTCTTCAGCCAATTTGATTCACTCCATGTGGCATCAAGAAATGGTCAAAGGCACTAGATACTGCAAAAACTATGAGCCCTGACAATATTCTGGCAATAGTTGGAATATTGCGTGCAATTCTGCTCTCCTTCCTATTGGAAAGATGTTGTGAAACTTGAAAGGGTTCAGAAAAGATTTACAAGGATGTTGCCAGAGTTGGGGGATTTGAGCTATAGGGAGAGGCTGAACAAGCTGGGGCTGTTTTCCCTGGAGTGTCGGAGGCTGAGGGGTGACCTTATAGAGGTTTAAAAAATTATGAGGTGGCATGGATAGGATAAATAGACAAAGTCTTTTCCCTGGGGTCGGGGAGTCCAGAACTAGAGGGCATAGGTTTAGGGTGAGATGGGAAAGATATAAAAGAGACCTAAGGGGCAACATTTTCACGCAGAGGGTGGTATAGGTATGGAATGAGCTGCCAGAGGAAGTGGTGGAGGCTGGTACAATTGCAACATTTAAGAGGCATTTGGATGGGTATATGAATAGGAAGGGTTTGGAAGGATATGGGCCGGGTGCTGGCGGGTGGGACTAGATTGGGTTGGGATATCTGGTCGGCATGGACTGGTTGGACCGAAGGGTCTGTTTCCATACTGTATAACTCTATGGCTCTATGACTCTAGTACTAAAGACTCATGTACCAGAACTTGCCAGTCCCTTGGCCAAGCTGTTCCAGTATAGTTAAACACTGTCATCTACCCGACAATGTGGACAATTGGCCAGGTGCATCTGTGCATACAATGTAGGACAAATCCAACCCGGCCAATTACCGCCCATCAGTCTACTCTTGATTATCAGTATTCACGACTCTTCAGATACTGAAACAGTCCATGTTCAAATGCAGCAAGATCTGAACAATACCCAGGGTTGAAGTGGCAAGTAACATTCGAGCGGCAAAAATGCCAGGCTATGACCATCTCCAATAAGAGACAATCTAACCACCTCCCCTTACCATCACTGAATCCTTCACTATCAACTTCCTGGGGTTATCATTGATCAGAAACTCAACAGGACTCGCCACATAAACAGCAGCTAAAAGAGCTAGGAATACTGCAGCAAGTAACTTATCTCCTGACTCCCCAAAGCTTGTCCACACAAGGAGTGTGATGGAATACTACCCTCTTGCCTGGATAGTTGCAACACTCAAGAAATTTGACACCTTTCAGGACAAAGCAGCCCGCTTGACTGGCTTCACATCCTCAGACATCCACTCCCTCCATTACTAAACCTCGATACCAGCAGTGTGTACTACCTACAAGATGCACTGCAGAAATTCATCAAAGTTTCTTAGGCAGTATCTTCCAAACCTACAACCACTTCCATCCAGGACAATGGCAACAGATACATGGGAACACTACCACCTCCAAGCTCCCCTGCAAGCTATTCACCATCCTGACCTGGAAATATATCGCCTTCACTGTCACTGGGTCACAATTCTGGAATTCCCTCCTTAAGGGCACTGTGCATCAACCCATAGCACATGGACTGCAGCGGTGCAAGAGAAAGCTCACCATTACCTTGTCAAGGTCAGCTAGGGACGGGCAATAAATGCTGGCAGCCCGCAATGCTCACATCCCACAAAGTGAATAGAAGAAAATGATGAGATAGAGAAAAAAACAGATGCCCCAGAGGTGTATCACTGAAAGGTCAGTCATACATTAAGATTTTCACATTTGTCCTTACAATTGGCCTTGGATACAAATGACCAAATTTCATGCTTTTGCTGTCTTGAGACATTTGCTGGAAACATTTAACCTGCATGATAGAGCCCTTGCAAATGTCTAGAGTAGATACAGACATAAACAGAGCACAAACTCCGAAGGTCCTTGCGAAAGAGTGAGACTGGAAATAGGGAGATAGTAGATCTTGCCCACTTGGACTAAATACCATTCAGTGAAAGGGAACAAATCTTCAGGAGATGAATGAGGTAAGGAAACTGGGACAAAAATTGGAAATAGTTGCATCTAAATCAGACTTTTCCGAACAATGGATTGAATCTTGTGTTTCTGGTAAGGGTGAGTTTGAAAGCAGAAAGAGCACTTAATGAGGTGAGTTGATGGCAAACTCCAATTACCACTATCTTTACCTCTCCACCAAAGTTAAGTTTTGGGTGGGACGGCAATTGTTTGATCTTCATGCCTTGCCACCAAACGAGGCCATCAAACAATCTATTAAAGACACATGTCCCCATTTGTCACTGTTACACTACCCCAGCTGCAGTGGATACGTCAAACTGTAAGCATCTTATCGTTGGAGTAAGGTGGGAGTCCCCTCAGTCAATGGCTATCAGTCAATGGATTGGACAATCCCTTTCCCCTCAACATCTTACCTCCAACCCCATCCCCCACCACCCCATAACATTTCACAATCTTGGGTCACCTTCATGCACCAACCATAGTCTCCTCCATGGCATTGTAAAGTGTGAAAGCTGCTCTGGGTGAAACATCTACCCTCACCTCCAGGGTCTGACTTCCAGACCAATGTACATGAGTGGCCTCACCAATGCCTGATTCGGATTAGGTCCAGCAGGCCTTGCCTTGGAGAATCAGCATGGCTCTCGCTGACCCTCCAACCAACTGATGAGGCCCCTACCAAAGCAACAAGATGCTTCCCAGGGAGCCACATCAAATCTTGTTTGTTGCATCGCACCTGGGATGCTACTTCAAGAAAGGTAATGCATGTGCCCTAAGGAAATGCTTCAGGTCCTCCAGACAACTGTTAACTTTGGCAGGTCTCTGAAGTGTGCAGTGTCGAATGTAGCACAAAGTTAATTTTACTGTGTAGTGTGGGTATTGCTGACAAGGACAACATTTGTTTCCCCTCTCTAATTCCCTTGAACTGTGGGGATTTTTTTCTATTCATTCACAGGATGTGGAACTCACTGGCCAGGCCATAATTTATTGGCCAACCCTAATTTGCCCCAGAGGCCAGTTAAAAGTCAACCACATCACTGTGGGTCTGGAGTCACATGTGGGCCAGACCAAGTAAGGATGGGAGATTTCCTCGACTTAATGACAGGATTTGAGCCCTGGTCATCAGAACATTACCTGGGTCTCTGGATTAGTAGTCACCTAATAATACTACTTGGCCATTGCCTCCCCATAACCTAATTGAGGTTTCAACCATATTGCCGTAGATCTGGATTTACACAAAGGCCAGGCAAGGATGCCAAATTTCATCCCCTTGAAGGGCATTGGTGATCCAGAGGGGTTTTTGTTTTAGTGACAATCAATCGTCAGCCATAATAGGAACTATCTTTTAGTTCTGTATTTATTGAATTTTAATTCTACCAACTACCAAACTGGGATTTGAGCCCAGTCCTCTAAGTATAGATCTCTAGATTAATCATACAGTGACATTACCACTATGTCATCAACCCCTACCACCAAGTGGACCCTAATGTTTAGGTCAAAGAGAGATCAATATTTGAAACTGTCAGCACATTGAGCACTCAACAGTTGAACCCCTTTAAAAACAGAGCCAGCTGCATTTTCAAAGATAATGGGCCTGAAAAATCACATGGCTCCATTTTGGGGTTAGTATTCCATTCACTAATCTCAGGCAAAGACATTGATCCCATTATTTGCTGATGCAATTTGCTGCCCTTTGCAATCCCTACTCCCACGGTGGATCATACATTTTCAGAAGATAAAGTGTTGGAAACACTCAGCAGATCGGGCAACTCCTGAGGAAAGAGAAACAGCATGTTTCAGTCCGGAGACCTTTCATCAGCCCTGTTCCAGTGTCCTGGTCAATATTCATCCCTCATCAAGATCGCCAAAACAGATGATCAGTTCATTAAAGATCAAAGTTAACTCTCCAGTGCAGTACTGAGAGAGCATTACCTTGTCAGATGCAATAGTGCTTTATTTCTGATGAGATGTTAAATTGAGGCCCATCTGCTCACACAGGTAGATCTAAAAGATCCCATCATATTGTCAACAAAAAGCAGGAAAGTTATCCCTAGTGTCCTGCCTAAATATTATCTCTCAATTAATATCACAGAAATAGATTATTCAGACGTTAGACAAACCACAAGGACACTTGTCCATTATGGCAAAGTTTACAAAACAAAAGGGGTTACAAAGCGAAGTCAAACAGAATTACGGGCAACAATACATCCCTTCCCGATGTGCACAATGCTTTCTACGCTCACTTTGGAAAGAGGGGCAGTGAAATCATGTCACCTATCCAAACAGCCTTGGATGCACCTATACCCACATTCGGTCACCACCACAGATGTTAGATCGGCCTTCTTGAGATTGAACACATGGACAGTGACTGGCCCAGATTGAGTCGCTGGCTGTGCACTCACATCCTGAGCAGACCAGCTAGTGGGAGTCTGGTGGCTCATATCAATTCCAGGCTCCCAAACTGCCTTCATCCTTTGCATGTTACCTATCATTGCAACAGGTCCATGTAAAATGCGATCTCCCTGGCCCTACACTCATCCCTGGAACATGTACATCAGGCTCCTACTTATTGACTACAGCTCTGCCTTCAACATCAGAATTCCAAACAAACTTAAAGACCTCGGTCTCAGCTCTTACCTCTGTAGCTGGATCCTCGACTTCCTGATCCATAGACTACAATCAGTAAGAATAGGCAACAACAACTCTTCCACCATAATCCACAGCCCCACAAGGCTGAGTATTCAGTCCCCTACTTTACTCCTTATACACTCATGACTGTATGGCCAAATTCTGCCCCAACCCCATTTACAAGTTCACTGACAACACCACTGTTGTGGGTAAGATCTCAAAAAACAAAGAGACAGAGTACAGGAAGGAGATTGCGTGCTTAACGACGTGATGTACAGACAACAATCTCTTCACAAATATCAGCAAAATGAAGGAGCTGGTCATTGACTTCAGGAAGCAGAGAGGAGAGCACGCCCCTGTCTGCATCAACAGTGCTGAGGTGGAGATGGTCGAGAGTGTCAAGTTCCTGGGAGTGACGATCACCAACAATCTGTCCTGGTCCACGTTGACATGATGGTCAAGAAAGCACAGCAACTCTTCTACTTCCCCAGGATGCTAAGGAAATTCAGTATAGGACTCTTACCAATTGTTAAAGGTGCACCATAGAAAGCATCCTATCTGGATGCAGCACAGCGTGCTATGGCAACTGCTCTAACCAAAATAGCAAGAAACGTGTACTTTAAAAAGTTGCACTTTAAAAAGTATTCAATTGGCTGGAAAGCAATTTGAGGCATCAAATGGTCATGTAACAACAAAATGTCATACATAATGAAACATCTGAGGATTAAATGAATGCACCTCATTTTCATTAAGCTTCTAGATTTGGTTTATGCCCAAACAGTTACTGACTAACTCCATCACGTTAAAGTGTTTGATTAAAGACTGCCTCAGAATGAGACAAAATGCATCACAATTCATTGGTTGCAACCTTAAGTCAAGGATGTCTACTCAGGTTGTGTGTTTTTACCCTGGATCCTCATGTGACTGAACAGTTTGGTTCTCAATCATAAATCTTTGGGCACATGGGAAATGACATCACACAATGACCCAGAGGACAGGACATGATTCCTTTTCTTTCCTTTGTGGCTCTGTCACATTACTATTGCAACCAAAATGGCATAAATCCTCCCAAGTTCAAAAAGGAGCCTTACAGAAGAAGGCCAGTTGGCCGTTGCGTCTGAACCAGTCAACAAAAATCTAATGTTAATCCCATTTTCCAGCTTTAGACCCTGAAGGCTACAGCAATGCAAGTGAATGTCTAAATACTACATACATGCTGCAAGAGATCCTGCCTCACCCACTCTTTCAGGCAGGGACTTCCAGACTCACATCATCTTCTGAATGAAAAAAATTCTCCTCAACTCTCCTCTTAGCCTTCTACCTCTTCATTTAAATCTACATCCCCTGGATATTAACCTCATTACTAATGGAAAAAGTGCCTTCTTATCCAGGTAAAAACAATGACTGCAGATGCTGGAAACCAGATTCTGGATCAGTGGTGCTGGAAGAGCACAGCAATTCAGGCAGCACCCGAGGACAGGCAAAATCAATGTTTCGGGCAAAAGCCCTTCATCAGGAATAAAGGCAGAGAGCCTGAAGCGTGGAGAGAGAGGAGGAAAACTTCTTCAAGGCAGGCATCCTTGCACGAGGATTCGCAGTAGGGTTAAAATTTTGCCTGTCCTCGGATCTGCCTGAATTGCTGTGCTCTTCCAGCACCACTGATCCAGAATATGTCTTCTTATCCAGCCTAATTATGCCCCCGTATGGTTTAATGCACATCTGTCAGGTCCCCTCTCAACGTTCATTGTTCCAAGGAAAACAATCCCAATTTTTCCCATAGCTCAGGCCCTCCAGCCCAGTCAACATCCTGGCAAATTTCCTCTGCACCCTTTCTCCAGTGCAATCACATCCTTTCTCTGATGAGGATATTGCATTTGACGACTTTTTTGTCCACACGGATTTTAGTGATGCTTTTGACAGGAAGTCCAACAAGAACACTATTTTTTTCCTTCTGTATGATTTATTTCATCTAATTGATCATATGTTTCCTGAAAATAAATCAGCTTGGTACAGCAGCGTGATGGGACTGAATTTTCCCATGGGCATTTGTATCTTATGTATAGTCTGAACCCAGGCGTCAAGGCACTCAGCAGGCTCCTGTATGTTTGATGTCCACTTAAGGTCAGGGGTGGGTTCTCAAGCAGGAAGCCTAGCGAGAAGGCCCACTATAATGGCTCAGTTGAAGTGCTGGTAGAAAAGAGACCATGTGGGTACCCCAAACAAGGGAAGTTTATCAGAAGCCTGCTCAAAATTTAAAATTAATTGGTTATCAGAGACAAGTGGTAACTGCTTCATAGAAATGATTTTGGACAAAAACTTACAGCCTTACATATTTAATCCTATCTCATTCATTGGGGCACTAACAGAAGGTGCAAATGATGTTATTTACATAAATGATCTGGATATGAATATACAAGGCATGATTAGCAAGTTTGTGGATGATACAAAATTGGGAGGTGTCATTGATAGCGAGGAAGGTTATCAAAAATTACAGAGGGATCTTGATCAGATGGGGAAGTGGGCTGAGGATTGGCAAATACAAGTCAATACAGATAAGTATGAGTTGTTGTACTTTAGAATGTCAAACCAAAGTAGGACTTATACAGTAAATGGTAAGGTCTTGGGGAGTATGGTGGAACAGAGAGACCTAGGAGTACAAGTACATGGTTCTTGAAAGCAGCATCACAGGTAGACTAGGTGGTGAAGAAGGTATTTAGCATGCTGGCCTTCATTGGACAAAGCATTGAGTATAGGAGCTGGGACATTATCTTGCAGTCGTAAAAGTCATAGGTAAGGCTGCACTTGGAGAAATGCTATAAGAAAGACATAGTTAAACTGAAGAGTGCAAAGAAGATTCACAAGGATGTTGCCAGGATTAGCAGGCCTCAGTTAAAGGGAGAGGTTGGCCAGGATAGGACTTCATTCCTTGGAACGTAGGGGAATGACCTTATTGAGGGGTTTAAAATCATGAGGAGCATAGATGAGATGAAATACATATAGTCTTTTTCCCAGGGATGGGTAATTGAAAACTAGAGAGCATAGGCTTAAGGTGAGACTGGAAAGATTTAAGAAAGACCTGAGGGGCAACTTCACGCGGAAAGTGGTGCGTATATGGAATGGCCTACCAGAGAAAATGGTTGAACATAGATTACAACACAGTACAGGCCCTTCAGCCCTCGATGTTGTGCCGACCTGTGGAACCAATCTGAAATCCAACTCTCTTACGGTATTCCATTTTCATCCATATGTTTATCCAATGATCATTTAAATGCCCTTAACGTTGGCGAGTCTACTACTGTTATAGGTAGTGCATTCCATGCCCCTATTACTCTCTGGGTAAAGAACCTATCTCAGATATCTGTCCTATGGATTCTGGGTAATCCAAGATGGAGGACGGGAAAAATTTCTGGCTGTAAGAGCTGCTCCTTTTTTTGAGGTATTTTAGGTGCTGGAGGTGATTTCCTCGAATTCCAGGAGCAGCAATTACTGTTTTATATGCTGTTGCATTGTTTTGGAACTCATGAAAAGAAAAGTCAAAACAACAGCAGTTTAAAAGGGAGAAGAGCAGACAAAGGAAGCACATGGTGAGAACAGTGCAGGACAGAGAGAGAGAACCTGCACAGTTACCACCTTCGCTGTTTGAATTCGTGTATCGCTGGACATCGGAGTGCATCTGGGAAAATTAACAAACAGTGAAATTCACAACTAATCTTGGAGGAACTGTTGGGCGAAGTTCACAGCACAGAATCAGGTAAGTTAACTGCTGTTTTAAGTCTATCCAAGAGAAAGGCTGCAGTAGTGAGTATAGTGGATTCTTTTTTGATTATATGTTTTTGGAGATAAGACTCTTGATTAAACTTAAAATATAAGCTATAGCTATTAATTTAACCTGGGACAGTGTTTGTAGAGGAATAAGACGGTGTTATTTTCTGGGTCTGTAGATTGTGAAGGAGCAAAAATGGCCTTTGCAGTGATATGTACTTCTTGTCAGATGTGGGAGTTTAAAGAGAGTTTAAGGGTTACTGCGGATTATATCTGCCATAAATGCTGTTGGATGTGAATCTTATCAGATCGACTGGATCGGTTGGAGAGACAGATAGCAGCGATGAGGAATTTGCAACAGCAACAGTATG
>NC_057720.1:14428092-14429615 GCF_004010195.1 Chiloscyllium plagiosum
GGTGTATGGGAGAAGGATTCACATTTTTGGATTATTGGAATCTCTTTTGGGGTAGAAGTGACCTGTACAAGAAGGATGGATTGCACCTAAATTGGAAGGGGACTGGCAGGGAAATTTGCTAGAACTGCTTGGGAGGATTTAAATTAGTAAGGTGGAGGTGGGACCCAGGGAGATAGTGAGGAAAGAAATTGATCTGAGATGGGTACAGCTGAGAACACAAGTGAGTCAAACAGTCAGGGCAGGCAGGGACAAGGTAGGACTAATAAATTAAACTGCATTTATTTCAATGCAAGGGGCCTAATAGGGAAGGCAGATGAATTCAGGGCATGGTTAGGAACATGGGACTGGGATATCATAGCAATTAGGGAAACATGGCTCAGGGATGGGCAGGACTGGCAGCTTAATGTTCCAGGATAGAAATGCTACAGGAAGGATAGAAAGTGAGGCAAGAGAGGAAGGGGAGTGACAGTTTTGATAAGGGATAGCATTACAGCTGTACTGAGAGAGGATATTCCCGGAAATACATCCAGGGAAGTTATTTAGGTGGAACTGAGAAATAAGAAAGGGATGATCACCTTATTGGGATTGTATTATAGACTCCCCAATAGTCAAAGGGAAATTGAGAAACAAACTTGTAAGGAGATCTCAGCTATCTGTAAGAATAATAGGGTAGTTATGGTAGGGGATTTTAACTTTCCAAACATCGACTGGGACTGCCATAGTGTTAAAGGTTTAGATGGAGAGGAATTTCTAAATATTTTATGGGCGGCATGGTGGCACAGTGGTTAGCACTGCTGCCTCACAGCGCCAGAGACCCGGGTTCAATTCCCGCCTCAGGTGACTGCCTGTGTGGAGTTTGCACATTCTCCCTGTGTCTGCGTGGGTTTCCTCTGGGTGCTCGGATTTCCTCCCACAGTCCAAAGATGTGCAGGTCAGGTGAATTGGCCATGCTAAATTGCCCATAGTGTTAGTTGAAGGGGTAAATATAGGGGTATGGGTGGGTTGCGCTTCGGCGGGTTGATGTGGACCTGTTGGGCCGAAAGGCCTGTTTCCACACTGTAAGTAATCTAATGTAATCAAATCTAATGTGTGTGTATAAGATAATTTTCTGATTCAGTATGTGGATGTACCTACTTACTAGAGAAGGTGCAAAACTTGATCTACTCTTGGGAAATAAGGCAGGGCAGGTGACTGAGGTGTCAGTGGGGGAGCACTTTGGGGCCAACGACCATAATTCTATTCGTTTTAAAATCGTGATGGAAAAGGATAGACCAGATCTAAAAGTTGAAGTTCTTAACTGGAGAAAGGACAATTTTGACGGTATTAGGCAAGAACTTTCGAAAGCTGATTGGAGGCAGATGTTCGCAGGTAAAGGGACGGTTGGAAAATGGGAAGCCTTCAGAAATGAGATAACAAGAATCCAGAGAAAGTATATTCCTGTCAGGGTGAAAGAGAAGGCTGGTAGGTACAGGGAATGCTGGATGACTAAAGAAATTGAGGGTTTGGTTAAGAAAAAGAAGGAA